>NC_079202.1:17906631-18104131 GCF_026745355.1 Beta vulgaris subsp. vulgaris
GGTTTACCAAGATCGAGGAAAGGAAATGACTCAATTTGGGTAATAGTTGATCGTCTCACGAAAACGGCGCGATTTCTTGCAATAAAGGGAACTTGGAATCAGTCGCAGATGGCTGATGCCTACATTCGGAATATTGTCCGTCTTCATGGGGTACCAGTAAGCATCGTTTCGGATAGAGACCCCCGATTTCTGGCTCATTTCTGGGAGAAACTCCAGGAAGCTTTTGGCTAAATCTCTTTCAATACCGACTTTACAGAAACTATGCTTCATTTTCGTAAAGGATTCTCCCAAAACAAAACATTGCTTACCAAAAGGTCATGTCTCCAAATCAGAGTTTTTATTTTATATAATCTTTGTATTCAATACACAAATACTCTTTACGAAGAATAACCTTTCCATTCAATCTTATTTGGCAATCCATCAACTCACAAACATCCCCAACGTATATTTCCTATCTTTACAAATCCATTTCCAAGGATTCGGAATTCTCCAAGGACTACCCCTGAATAATGTGATATATCTTTTAGTCGAAGTTCTCTTTCTTCCCAAAACACATTCATACAGCTTACTTATAACTTTTTAGATGCACTCTAAATCTAATATCCCAATTGATATGTTGCTGGCTCCAATAGTATTATAAATTCTCAGCGTATAACCCAAAGTTGTTCTTCCAGAGAATACCTAAAGGTGCTTTTAAAGAATATAATTTAATCATAATATGGATTTCTATTCCTCACAAACATATAACACAATATTTAGTTTATGAACTTAAAAACTCTTATTTCCCAAAGCCGAAGGACAAATTCCTCAAAATTTATATTGGAAAACTCCTTTCTTTGAAGACTTATATTATAGTCATAATGAGTCACATCACAAACATCTATCAATAATTTACATACATAATCTAAGTTTATAATTTGTCTAATAGATATAATTTTTCAAGATTTCATAAGGTCCAATGAACTTCGGACTAAGTCAAGGTATTGTGGTCTAGTCAGGATTTGGAGGAGGCTACGTAGGAAAAAGAAACTGATATGAAGCACCGCTATCCGCAACTTTTCTAAGGTACGGTTTAAGTTTCGGGACGAAACTTCTTAAGGGGGGAAGCGTGTAACAGCCAAAATAATAAATAATTAATGCATGATTAAGTAGCTTAACTCGAAATTTAAATGTGATCGTACGTAAGTAATACGTATGATAAGTTGTGTGTAAAAATAATTTGTGCTTCCGTGTAATTAGTATTTAGAAGGAATTATGTAAAGATAATAATATTATTAAATTATATTTAAACACTTAGGGTCGATATATTATTTTAAGAAGTCGAGTTGTGAAGATTGAGGGCTATTGGAAGATAGGAATTATGTTCAACTATTAAGCAATTAACGGTTACGCTTAATAGAATGGACTTTAGAATTTCATTTAGAGTATAAGGTTAGATATATCAAGTAAATTTTATGATGAGAATTATAATAAGAACAATTTTGGGGTCTTAGAATACTAACATATGGTATATTATAAGATTTGGAGTCATATTAAGACAAATGAGAAGAGCTAGAAAATTCAGAAATACACCAAGGTGGAATGGAACCACATTAATCAAACCAAATGGGTCTAACAAGTCTGAATTAATACACCCATACCTTCCCCACATATACCCTCACATCCTACATAAGTTTCATCACCAAACACAAACAAATTATCTCTGCCCAAAACCTTTCTCTCTCCCTCTTCCAACTCGTCAGTTCTGGCGGTAAGAACCAGAGTTGGTTCTCAGCTTCATTTCTTGGATTTTTGCTTCTTAACCTATGCATGCAATGCCTGATTATTATTCACTACATATAGGAGCATATTGGGAAGCAAAAAAGATCACCATTTCGTGGCCAAGAAGTTCAAGAAAAAGAACCATCTTCTTCAATCAAGGAAACAGTAAGTATAGTGAATGTTTAGGTTGAATTAAGGTATTTCCTTGAGGTATTTTCTTATGAAATTTGGTGTGAATGTTCTTTTATGTCTTAGGATCAAAAAGAATCAAGAATCAAGTCTTGAGGAGAAGGAGAAGTCGTATTATTGCTGTTAGAAGTGAAGATACACATAAAACAGCTCTATTTGGAAACCTAGTTTATACAAAAAATTGGTAAAATTATTGAGAACGATTTTAAGGAGGATTTTCTTGATTTTAGGCAATTAACATCTACTTCATGTTAGTATTTGATAAGGATTAATCATTGAATATTCAAAAATCAAGTGGAAAAGCATGTTCTTTCACTACATTATAACTAGTTATGTGATTTTTTGTTGTTTTTCATGAACTTTTGTTGTGGTTTGGAGATTGAATTGTTTTGTAATGAAGTTGGTTGATGGAACAGTATGTTAAGTGATTGTTAAGAGGTTGCATTTGTAGGTATCATGATTTTAAGAACATCCTTAATTGATAGTTGATTTTTACACTAAAAAGGTGACTAAACTACCCTAGTTTTCCATGTTTTTATGAAGCTATGTTTAGCAAATGATAAGTGGAAGTTTTAAAGGATTATCACAAAAGTTGTTATCCCTAACCTACTGTATTTTAGAATTAGAACTTGTTTAATAATCTTTTCTTACTTAATGACATACCAAAGTAGAAGAATTTCACACTAAAAACTGCATTTTAGACACAAATGTACTTTGGTTTTGCGTGAGAGGTTGTCTAAATAAATTTCTTTATAAGTGAGGAGATTTCCAGTAGGTTTAAGGTTGAAGAACTCCACTTATTAAGTTCATGTTCAAGTGAGATTCAAGCTAAGTACATTTTCGCTTCCGAAAAACATCCTTTTTACTTCACTTCACTTAAGTTCTTTACACAAGGGATTAGATGAGCAACTCTTGATTTTGAGATGATATATTGCACCTCAAATTATCACTTAACTACTGTCATAACCATCTTCAACCATTCTTATTGAAGTAATTAACATTTTTCTTTTAATCACTGAACATTGGTGACTTGTTTCGAAATTGTGATAAATGGTTTTGAACTCTTTTTGCGTATAGAAGAGGAATGTGTGTATATGTGTAAGGACATGTCCTATTAAAGCTTGCAAGTGAGTAAAAAGTAGGAGTTTAACTCCGAATTGTGTGGAGGTTTGCACTTAGGTGCACCTCAATGTGTGAACTCTTCTTCTTACGCATAACTAGAAAACCGTTTTGACTTGGTGTGTGTGTTGAGAAGTTTGTGATTATCTTTTAAACATTAAATTGTAGAATTTCATGTTGAGATGGTGTTTTTAATTAAACCATGGATTTTGCAAAGTGGATTTGGATTGTGAATACATTATATGCTCAGCCACCATAATTATCTTTGGGTTAATATGTGTACCAGCGTAAGCTGATTTTTCTTTCTTCTTTTTGTTCTATGAACCTGTCCTGGTGGGGGCAGATTTTTGTGCAGGAACTAGCAAACTAAGGTAAACTGAGGGAAGAGCGAATATGAAGTCGTGTCCCAACTATCCTAGCAGATGCAAGCTTGAACATGATCACCTTTTGAGATTTACTTCTGTTTATGAATACTGTTTAAACTTATGATTAAAATCTTATTTTGGGTTTGTAATAACTAAATTAATTTTCATGTGTGATGAATGTTTGATTTAAGTGTAGCTCGTAGAGTCAATCCAGCCATATTAATGGGTTGACTCCAGCAGGTGACAGCCTCCGTAACGTTTGATTATGCTCTTGCTTCCACTATTGCTAGAAAGTATAGTTTTTAATCAATATTTAACATATGCTAGGACGGGGGCTGTTACAAGTGCTTCCTTCTCTGTCGAAGTTTCCACTTCCTAGTGATTCAAATGCTTCTAATGGTATACCAGATAATTAAGTAAGTTATTGATTACCATAGTTGTCAGTCCTAATCATTAATTCTATCCACTGCCCTGTTCCGTGCTTATTTATTTGACCATGTAATTGTAGAGTGTTATCATGGTATGCTTTATATGATACTTCTGTTGTGACAATATAATGCTTATTATAGATTCTCATATGGATTGGGTCTGCAAGCCTTTGTTATGATGTAATTGTAGAGTGTTGTAATTATTTTTTGTTGATGAATTTAGTGTTACTGCTATGAGTTATGCTTTTTATATTAGTCATTTGACTGCATAAAATGGTAACTCTAACATGGTTATGTACAAATAGCCACTCAAAAATATAAAAGGGTAACATATGCATGGGTGTACAATAAGCTTATTGTGGGCATGGTATTATTCCAACTAGTGTTGTTGTTGTTGTATGATTGTTGTTGTACAATAACAACAAACAGTTTTTAAGACAACCGCAGCACTTGTAGATCTAAGTGCTCCAATTTTCAACCGGGGCACTTGATAAATACTCAAGAGCTCGTATGGGGTCTGCTACGGGTCAAATGCGGAGCACTTGTAGGGTTTATAATTGGAGCACTTGATGTTTTTTCTATTAGTAATATATTGAATTAAATTTTTTTTAACATTACGAATATATTTTTTACTTTTTTTAATTGGTTAGTTCTATAGCCATGAAGATCAAGGTTAGTAGTCAATTAATTGCATTAAGGGAATCTATAAATGAACCAATTTGTATTCTCGCATGTGGATTATGCGTAAGAACTGATGGAGGTATTGTATTTACAAATTGTTATTTTATTTTTTTTTTATTTTAACAATAATGATTCTTATACATAATTGTATTATATTTTCCCTATGTTGTTTTAGGTGTTTACTTGCAAAGTACAAAGAAATCCAAAATTTATATACGACCTCGGACAAAAAAATCATCTATGTTGAAGAAATGGTAATATCATACTTATTTAACTTAAAGTTCAAAATTCATCATTATATTAGTGCTTATTTTGCTTGAATATGTTTTAACTTCAATAACTATGAATCTACATAACCCAGTGCCAACTACTAATTACACGCACTCTAATGATAGCTAATGCCAAACGTTCAACAATAGTAAATTTCATGAAAAGTAGAAATGTGAGTTTTACTAATTTTGTAATTGTTATTTTATGTATAGTTACATTTAAATATTTCATGAAATTATAAATCATTACAATTGATGACATTATCTTATTTTTATTTTTAATGTAATGCGTGTAGAATCAACTAATTAGGTTTCTTGTGAAGGTAGATGATATTAATCAAGGAAGTTTCAAGCAGCTGAATAAATTCAGCTTATCATTTGTCGTCAAAATTGAGGATACAACTGGTACTATAAGCAAACTGCTACGCGGTAAACAAATCGAGTTTTTGTTTCGGACAACTCTGTCTATCATAATAAATCATTATGTCCAGGTATGTGTACGTTTGTTGATATAGATGGTTAATAAATATTTATAAAATCTTTCAAGCTGTTTATAATGTGATATTATATTCTGTACAGGTTAAAAAGATGAAATTACTTCGTTCTTATTCATTATCCCGTACAACAATAAAAATACATATTCATTCTTCGATCAAATTTTGTTTACAAGAAGATTGGCTCAAACGTGCACTATGTTGAAGAGATAAACTACGTTCCATGGTCGGATGAATGTGCCTATTTGTTTAAGTAATATTTCTCTTGGAGTGTACTACCTCCGCTTTATAAAGATCTTCCTTGTTACTGTTACTACATATATCAATGAGAATTAATTTGTGTGGGGTGTGGGGTGTAGGGTGTGGGGTGTGGGGTGTGGGGTGTGGGGTGTGGGGTGGGTAAAGTAGGAGAGAGAAAGGGGTTAAGATGTATAAACAAATAAAAAGAGGTTAAAGTAGGAGAGAGAAAGAGAGTAAAATTGAATTAATAATGTAATGGTGGACCATATAATAGGGATATGAGAGGGTGAAAAGGGAAAAAAAATCCAAATAAGGAATGAAGTAAAAGAGGGAAGATCTTTTGGAATCGCACTTAAATGGAAAGAGGAAGATCTTTAGGAAACAGAATATTATTATTATTATTATTATTATTATTATTATTATTATTATTATTATTATTATTATTATTATTATTATTATTATTATTATTATTATTATTCACTTTAGTTTTATTCTCTTATGTTCATGTCTCTCAACACATCTCAAACATATCATACTGATGTGCACATAAGGATCCACATATAGGTCATATTAATTGTACATTCGAATAAATGTAAAAAATCCTAATGGAATGTATTATAAGTAGCCGAAATTTTTATCCATTTTAATATGTATTATTTTGATTCTTCAACAAATATATCTTTTAGTAAAGTTTCAATATAATACTTTTATTTAATGAATCATTAATATTCTTTACATAGTTACCATATTATTTGTATATTATAATAATACATAGGTCGGTTTTTTAATTAAGGAATGTTTTCCTATTAATTCATACATTTAAAATGATAAGTTTTATGGGGTTTTGTATATATATATATGTATACACACATAAAGGTTCGCATATAATTTAATCCAATAAATTTGGAAAAATACTTTTTTAGATCTCTAAATCTTTTTAGCAATGAAGAGACAATCCAAATAAAGAAAAACGGTTTTGCCATTAAAAAGAAGTCAACACCTAGGCGCAATATTTTTGAAAGTATGTCTATTGAGATCACAATCAACATCCTTGGACGCGTTGCTTTACAACAACCATTCAGTTTGTTTTGTTGTGGATTAAGGTATTTTAAAATACTAACATGTTTTAAAAAGATGTAGTTCATGATAAATCGTACTTAATAGTTATTTATTCTTTGTTAGTTGTAAGATTTTAAATAGACTATCATATGACGAACATGTCATCAAGAAAGTTTCCATTGAAGCTATAATCGATCGTGTATGGTTGGTGAATAGTAATGCCAAGTTATTTTTCGGGAGATGCGTTGAATGCAATAATCCGGATGCACTGCTTCGATATGGACTGGTTTGTGACTTTATATTATTTTTGTATTATTTATCAGTAAAGTATAATTTTACATGATGTTTTATCTTTTATAAAATTAATACATAAAAGTTATTCTTATATTGAATGTCCAATTACAGAATATGAATATTTAATAAAAGTTTTATTGTAAGTTTCTACTACTCATGTTTCGAACTATAAATAATATATATAAAAATTAAAAAACGGTCATCTAAACGATGAACAAATTAATGAAGTTTCATATGTTTTTATGATATTTTTATAATATTATCAAAATTAAAGCTTTCTTTATATGTTTTTATGCACATCCAAATTTTTGCCCATAATAACTACAACAATGGAGTTTGTAGCTTGATCGAAGCCACAAAAGTTGGACACATAATGTCCTGTTACTTGCTAAGTCTAATTTGGCTATGTTGAAAGTCCATACCTAATAGAGATAATAGTCATTATATGCTAATAAGAACATTTTTCAAACTTAATATGGAGACTATTATTAAATGTAGAGAGATTTTTACGATAATGTTAAAGACTATATGGATAAGAAACTTATCGGATATGGCTGAAAAGCCATGTAACACCCCCAAAATCCATACAGTCTGCAACTACGTCGCATCGACTTTGGGAGTGTTATCGCCGCAATGAAACGCAGGGCATGATAAGAAAACGTTAACTCAAATCATCGTCTCGAAAACTGAAATGCAGCAGAAATAAAAATGTAACTACAACTCGGGAATCATCAACGACCCCTTTTATTCAAACCACAAACTACTTACGTAAATCTTGGAAATCTGATAGTACATAATCAAAATGCTTTAAATTCAAATGCTAAAGACTATCCCCCATATGCTCGGTATCATGCAACAGCACTAGTACACCTAGTCTGCTCCCCATTGTAGCATCAACGGTTCATCACAGGTCAACCAACACATAATAACACACAATCAGCAATGTTGGGTACATAATGAACCATTGAATGCATATAAACATAAACAACGCAATCATGAACAATCCTAAGCATGATACTATAATACGTTACATCCTTTAATCTTTATTTAGTTGGCATCGAACGGGCACCGTCATCTTACTAGAATCATACGGGCTACTTAATCCTTAATAGACAACTTGGTCTATTAGATGAAATGCAAATATGGTTTCGTTCCGTCTCACACCCATCACCTTAGTATGCATACCCCAAGATCGTACGGAACCTTCCGCCTACTTGAGTTATCAAAATTATAAGGACACTACTGTCGTCACAGTAGGCCTGCGTAGCGGTGTAGGATAAGTCTCACACTCCCCCCATTGTTCATCACTTGTAGGGAGTCCAACTACAAGTTATTGTCATAATTCACTTTTTAATACTGTCCATTCCTTTCATAATAACATAGAATCATTTCACATGTTTTAGTTACAGTATTCAAATCTTTTCTCTTGTAACACTCTTGTTACACTATGGATCAGATTAAAATAAATACAATTCTCATGTTCATAATACGATAGAATTACGCATTCCAATGCAACATATCGACTTCTAATCATAAACATGTTACCAAACAATCTCACAATCAAAACGTTCCCTACCATGATTCTAGGTTGCAATAGAATAAATCGCAACCTAATCATGATACTAGTACATGCAACTAAACTGGCACGTGTACGTACCTTGTTATGGAGAATTTTCGTTGTATCAACCAAAAGTGCCCCTTATGAAATTGGGACCTAAACGATTAAGTAAATACTTTAGTGCTACGTCCTTGATAAAATTATCAACTAATACGTAACTAACTATAACGACTTAGTGATCCGAAATATAAACGATAGCTAAACTCATTGTTCATGAAATTCCTTTTCTTTTCTATTCTAATGAGTTTAGCGTCTTTTAAGAGTCAATGTTAGTGAGGAAACTGGTTTGAGTTCGTGTAATGGTCCACTACCTTTATCAAATCCAATCAAGTCATACGTACAACCTAGTCTTATATCCAACCAAGTCTTATGTCCAATTAGGTCTTATGTCCAATCTAGTCTTATGTCCAAAATCAAGTTCGCAATGTAAGATAATACTTCCAACTAATAACAATAATATAATTTCTCTACTTCCCACCTTACTTAATTACAATCCTAAAACCAGATTCACAACATAAATCAGATTAATTGTTTAAACTAATTATACAGCTTAATTAATTACTAATTAACTCGAATTACAATTTTAATACCGCTAAACTCGCCGGCGTCAACCTCCGGCACCGGAACCCTCGTGCACGTCACTTCGAACTACCACAGCAGCGACGCACGACGAACCGCACCCTCACGGCTCGCACACAGCCAGACCACGTCGAAGGCTCGCTCGTCTCACTTTGCACAGCACTTCGTCCGTCACTCACTCGTCTCGCACAACCTCTCGTATTTTGATTTCTAGCACAACCCGCACAACCCTCGTCCGATCCTCGTCGCTGCACTCAAACACACGACGACGCACACTCGCTCGCACCCTCGTCGACAACCTCGCCTACAAAAAATGCACTTCCTCGAAGCCTCGCGTCACACACCACAGTCGACCTCACCCTCGACTTTGCTCACTTGCACACACCTGCACGCTCGACCCGCCTTCACTCCGACCGCGCACCAGCCTCGTCGACGGTTCAGGGAAGAAGAGAGGGGAAAAGGGTCGAAGGATGAAAAGGGAGGAAAGAGAGAGAGAAGAGAGAATCTGAGAGAGATAGAGTGAAAACGGCTGAGGAAGAGAGAGAAACTTAGGGTTTGTATTTTTTTCTGATTTTTTTATTCTATTTCTTCTATTTATAGTGTGGCATAGTTAGTTCAAGCTAAACTCGGTTTAATCTTTTAAAATTCCGAAATTAACAAAACTGAGCCATATTATTATTACTCTATTATTATTATTCTGTAAATAATACTAAAATATCTTTTAATTATATTCTTTATATTTTCTGAATTATAAAGAATTAACTTCAGAAATACGGTGTATTACAAGCCATCATTAGTTTATCAGAGCAATGAAATGAATCATATGAAGGGTGACATGTGGGAAATACAATATTACTATTCTGTGGCTAATGGTTATGATAGATTGGACTGTTATGATTGCAAGTGTGATCGAGAAGTTCGATTTTTCTTCACTGTGATGAAGTAGAAGAACAATGATGGATCCATATATATTTTATTAGTTAATGTGGTATATTTTAAAATATAAATAAAAAAATTAGAGACAATATTGTGTACTTTTATATTCTCAATTTTTATGATTTTATGAGTATTTTTATTTAGATATATCTATATAATTTTTTATTATATTACATGTTATTGTTATTTAATTTTTTATTAAGTAATTATATTTTGTAATTTTAATGTTTCAGGATACGAACTGTATATTCGAAAAAATATAAAATAAGTAATTTATATATATATGTTGTAAATCTTTTATTTCAACCACCAAAACTCTTATCAAATGAATAATTTTTGTAACTAAATTCTTTTTTAAAATAAAATCAATTACACATCCAACCATGTATTTAATGTGAACAAACAAGATATTAGTTTTGCCTTCCCTCTTCTATTCATGTATGTCCGAAATTTTTAATGCTTTACACATATGCTCTTCTTAATTCAACTACCAACTCTTACATATACTATAGGTTGTAAATGAACTTATTACATTTAGTTAGACACCCCCAACGATATATTAAATGTGAGTAATCAACCTATTAGGTTTTCTATAGTATGACCGAAATTCTTTGTCCTGTAAATATGCTTATCACTTCATTATATTCCATTCACTTACAACTCTTTCCTTATATTTTCTAAAAGCATATTATACCTTCAATTTTATTTAAGCATCGCAATTTCCTTCTCTATCGATTATAGAGTTGAAACACTATTGAAGAATTACGTGGATGCAACTAATTCACTTCATAAAGCATTTTCAAATTATGAAGAAAAGATTAAGGACATTACAAGAGAGTTGGATAATTTAGATGCAAATGGACACGAAACTGTTGGTTACATAGCTCAAATCATGCATGCACGTAACCAATTTGAGCTTGCACGTCAAGTTTCAAATGAGGTGGTTAGTGGAATAAATCGAATGATCAAGGATTAGGGTGGTTATTTATAATCTGTATTAAAATATTTTATGAATGTATTAGTCTACTTATCCTATTTTATTCACTGTTGAATAATTAGGATTTCTATATCGGCTACGTATGTTTAACTTTTATTTATGTTCTCTAAATATTACTTATGTTTTATGGCGCAAGATTTAAGTTAATTCTTGTGCTAATACATTTTGTTCTACCAAATATTATTATAGGTAATTTTGTCGTTGAAAAAGAAACTTATAAGAGTAATATATATCTGTTTTTGTTATGTATAACTTGTAACTCAGAATTTTTGAATCAAATTACGAGAACTACTCTATCCGTTTCCTAAAGATCTTCCTTATTACTATTCCTACAGAAACCAAGGAGGATCCATTTGTGTGGGGTGTGGGGAGGGTAAAGTAGGAGAGAGAAAGGGGTTAAGATAACTAAAAAGGGGAATAAAATTGAATTAAATTGAGGAAAGATCTTTTGAAAATGCACTTTAATGGAAAGAGGGAAGATTTTTAGGAAACGGAGGGAGTATGAGTTAAAATAACTTTAAAAAAAAATGTTAATATTTTTTACATTATAAAATATACATATGAAGATGTACAAAATATTGGCCGATAAGCATTTAAAAAAATCATTATAGGTTCATTACCAAAAAAATCGCGCATTTTCAAATCTTATTATACTACGAAAGTAATCATTACCTAAAAATATGAATTTAATGTATTAGACGATATCCCATATTATATATTATTCAAATATTTTCTATAAATGAAAAAATCCTTTCCAATTTATGTAATCGTATTTTTATAAACTTTATGTATATCAATTTAAAAGATCCGAAAAATTATAACCAAAATTGTTAGAGTGTTTGTTTTGGAAATATTAATATGTAATCACTCTTAATTAACTCCAAAAATCAATATAATATACCCAAAATCTCTGCATCAATCAATCAATGTATAGATTGTGCGTAAAATCTTTCCCAATTTTCTTTACTCATATCTCTATAATTTGAATTGAATGACTTAATCACAAATTGATACCTAATTGGATTTAACAAATCTTGCCATTTTTTACATTACATCTCTATTGTGTTGCCTTATGTGGTTGCTTCTGCAAACACTACTTTGTTAAAAAAATATTGTTCATAATTAGCACAATTAAGCAATCATTTTATTTTAACACTCCTTCACATTTCTCATAATGGCTTTCGAAAGACAAAATGAGAAGAAAATGGTTTCTACTAGTGAAATTGTTAAAGGGATAATATTATGCACTATTGAGGTACGAATTATTAGGGTTTGGAAGAGACCTAATTTTAAAAATCAACTGGAAGCTGAAAGCATTGAAATGATCTTAATGGACGTTGAGATAAGAGCAAATTAAATAAAACAATAACATTTAATGTGTACACATGTCGTTACTTTTATGTTTTACTAATATTTAAAACTTCTCTTTTTATTAGGGTAGTAAGATTCAAGCCAGCTGTCGGAAAGGACATATAACGCAATTTATAAAGAGGGTGAATTCAGACAATTTTCGAATTTTTTGATTCGAGAGAATGGTGCTATGGAAAAGTCAACAAACCATAGTTGTGTAGTATCACTGAATTATATATGGATAAAAAATTGAGGAATGTCGAGCTATTGATATTCCAAAGTATGGATTCACTTTTGCTAAATTTAATGATATCATAACAAAGCAGTTACCGGATATGTATTATATTGGTAAGGTTTATATTATTATGAATTTGATAAAATTATACTTAATACATAGATGTAACGCATATCTTACATTATATAATAGATGTCATTGGACAACTCATGGGATATAGTGGTATTACTGAAACAGCTAAATCTCGAATGATGACTATTGAGTTGGTTGATACATGGTAAGCTTTATTTTATCTACCAGTAGTTATTTCGTTAATTACTATTAAAAGAGAATTTTTCATATATATATTATATGTGACTTTGACGCATAATGTCGTTAGTAATACAAGCTTGAATTGTGTGCTATGGACAACCCATGCTGACGAGATGACCCAATATCTCAACACCCAAGGAAATTAAGGTGTTATTGTTGTCATTATTCAGTTTGGAAAAATAGCTAATTTTCACGGTTTGTATGAAACGCATATATAATTTATATATTATTTTAAAGATTGGTATATTATTATGAACATTATTGATAATATTGATGATTCTCATTCAAAAAATGCATTTTTTAGCAGAGATTCGAGTTTGCACTTCACGTTGTGCCTCACGATTGTTCATTATTAATCAAGATATTCCTGAATTTATCACCTTCAAGGATAGGCTGTAATTCCTTTTACTTTCTTTTGTGTACTATTAAATTAGTAATATATATTTATATGTATAACTTGATTATTATACTTAAATTTATATAGTTATTTTCGGAAATGTGTAGCTTTCCAGCAAATGGTGAACAAAATAGTGAACAATTGACTCAATTATCTAATGACACAAATGACTTCTTGAAAGAGGAATCCATCAAGGATATATCTTATCTGCTTGAGATGAATAAGGTTAATGAGTTTATTATTTTGCTTAACTATTATTTTGGTTAACAATTAATTAATATATTATTTTACTAAATAAAAATTTTATTAGTTCCATTTCAGACTGGAATATGTGTTTTCTTGGCAACTATAGAAGATATTGACATTCAATATAATTTGTACTATGATGCTTGCAAAAGATGTAATAGTGGATTGGTTAAAGAAGGGGATGTAACCCGATGTAGGAAGGACAATCATGTTGTGAAATCTACCGTCCTGAGGTACTATACAATTTTATAATATGTTACATATTTTATGTTAGCTTTAAAGCAATCAATAATAAGCATATAACGTGTGTTTTTGTTTTGTCTTTGTTTTACATAACACTAATATAATAGGTTCAAGATCAAGTTCATCGTAGCAGACAAGACTGTTGATGCTTCTTTCTTAGTGTTTGATAAAGAAGTATCTAAATTGGTTGGTAAGACAACCAAATAACTACTTCACTTGCAAGACGAGGTTGTTATGAACCCATATACTTACTTGACGTTTTTTATATTCTTGAGAAGCAAGTATTCTTTTTTATACTAAGGTCTTATATATATTTGATTTCTTATAAGAATTCTATTGAAACTACATTTCCTAAAGAATTTAATTTTTTTTCCTGGCAAAAGAAATCTGTTCAAAGTGAAGGCTCCATATAACAATGCAGTAGATGAACATTCGACATACACCATTGTAGGCACAACTTATGAGCTTAGTGTTATTGACAAATGGATGGGATTGTATATAAAGATTGAGGTAACTACAATTTCATTGTTTTTGGGAAATTAATTCATTGCATTATACTTACATTTTAAATATATACTATAATTTGAAATTCATCTGTATGTTTTCAGGGCATGACTTATATATGAAGAAGATAAATGAGGCCGAAAGTGTCAAAGATGGCGGAGGTGATCAGGTATGTTTAAATGTTGTACGAAATATATATATGTTGAGTTTTTTTGTCTATTTTGTAAATAAAATAATTTTAATCATTTAAGAATTTTATATATATTTGTTTTGATGCTTCACACTTTATTAATTAGTTATATTTTCATTTTGTTAATGTACTTTGTACTAAACTATTTTAATATTTTACCTATAGGACATGCTAAATTCTGAAAATGAATCATCCGCATCTCCAATTGCACCACAAAAGCGACTTATTAAGTTGGAAAAGAATGGAGATAAAAAGAATGACAAGTCTCCAATTGATATGGAACAATCAACTACCAAGAAGCTGCAGGATACTTTGGAGGTTAGATGATACTATTGGAATGCATAATGAAATTTCTTAATATCTAAAAAATAAAGTGCCTTAATGATAGAGGACGTTTTTTTTTTCAATTTAAAGAATATTTTATCTATTTACTTGCACAATGTCATTGAATTGGTGTCAACAATGTTATTTTATCATAGTTTGATCTATTTTTTCGTTATTTAAGTTTTTTTTTTCAGTTTTGCACTTTGATACTACGATGTTCTTATATATTTTTGGTTTAAAATACAAACATAGTAATATTATAGCCGAAAATTTGTATTAAATAAGTCACATATAAGAAAAAAATTAATGTAGTTTTGAATTTTTTAGTGTAATAGTAACCTACATGCATACTTTTCTTTAAGGTTTTTATTTAAATGAAGTAAAAGTAGCAAATGAGTCGTTTAATCAGTTTTATTTTTTAAAAGTTATGTACATAATGATCTTATATTGGTACATGATTCAAAATTGTAGAAATACATCACATACACGAGTAATATGCATGTAATAAAGAATTCAATTTGTATTGGTGTCATTTATCAAATTATATTTATAAATCTCACTCAACATCTTATTTATGAAAAACACAACTATATGAGTTAATCATGGACTTGATTTAAGCATGACATAATATATCTTGCAAATATGTTACATATGGTGATTTTCTTCCTTAAGTAGATTTTAAAAATGACAGTAGTATTTGCTTTACAAAAATTCCGGCCATATGTATATTTTTCATAATAAACGTGTAATTTTTACTATTCTGAAGATTTACAATGGTTAAAATAAAAAAATCGCATGTATAACATAAAAACTTTTCCTTTTATAAACCATGTACGGAAATTTCTTTTAGTATCATATTAATCTTTTCTTTTATTTGAATCAGTTATTTGTGGTTATATATATAAGTAAAGTTGTTAAATATGTAAATAACTATAATTGCATATTTGTGTATAATATCGAATATATTATGATCGTGTAGATTGGAATCAAATCTTATGAAAATCGAATGATGGTACACTAAATCGTTTCACCTGGATATTTATTATGTGTTGAATAAATTCGGCATATATAACATGTGTTGTTTAGGCCTAATTGTATTGTACTTATAAATTAGTTATGTATACACCTTAGATCATTTGTAATTTTATAAAGGAAAATATTTAAAGATAATTCTTACTTTGGAGCCTCAAACTAGAAAAATATGTTTACTAGAACACCTTCCCAAAAAAATTGTTATTGACATTATTTCACGTGTTGGAGCTTTTTCTATTGCCGATTTATTTAGGTGCAAAATAAGGTATGTTACATGATCAACAAAATATTCATATGTTTTAAAATTATTTGTATATTACCTTTATATTTACCTAATTCTCTAAATATAGTTGCAAGGTACTCAATAATATTTGTGACGTTGACAAAGTTCTACAAAAAAAAAAATCAATAGAAAGCTTTCTAAACATATCATGGGATTATGTTGATAAGATGGATTGTTTTTTTAGACCATGTTTAGAGTACAACAATCTTGAGGCTATTTGTTCGAGTTGGAATGATAATTTTTATACAATTATTTCCTTATACTAAGTTATTTCTTCGGTTTGACTTTAAATAGCCTTTAATCAAACGAATTTTTTTTTTAAAAAAAGTTAGGTGTATTAAACTTGGTTAGGTGTATTAAAATTGGTTTAAATAAAATGTTAAATTAATGGTTTTATGTAGGTACAATTTTTTACTCAATCGAAGATAGAAGATGGTATTGCATGTTTTGAGAAAGTATCAAATGAAGGATATTTAGTGCCAAGTTATTATTAGGGCTCATACATCTATGTAGTAAATATGCGAGTTACAAGAAGCTTGCTTTCAAAATTATACCAATGATACTAATGAACATGGATTTGAAAGGGGTTGTAGAATGTCGAAAAAAAAACTTCGTTCTAATTTCATTGGAATATGAAAATATAATAAGCTTTCAATTAAATCAGGATTTTTTTATGCGAAAAAAAAGCAATCATGTAATGTTAGAAGAAAGATTTAGGAAGGTGAAGATTACTAGGAAGTTTCGGATAAACCATGAAGAGTTTGTGATGCCTGCAATTTTAATCGAGAACTTATGTATACCCTATCATTTATGTCTTAAGTTTACTTTGATGTTCATCTTTTTATATAGTTCATTAATAAATGATTTATTTTATGTCTTAGAAAATTCCATTACTCAATGTATATTTGTTATGTTAATTGTTCTCTTAATAATATATTGAAGAGTTTTATATATGACTACACTAAAAGTTATCGATTTTTACCTTTTGTGTGAGAGTAATAAAAGTATATTTATTTAAAAAATTCAAAAAATACGCATATATTTATCACAATTATTATATATCGATACTGTGAGTTCGATATTATTTTTAGTTTCACATAAAAAACCGTAATTGGTAAGTTATCCATGTTATTATGGAAGATATAATGTAATATATATTTTTCCATATTATGCATTCAGTTTACGATTTGATACACTCTTTTAATAGAGGTTTATGAAATATATTATATAATGGCCTAAATCATAATTTACCCTAATTTCTTTGGTATGTAATATGTGACAACTTAAATTAAGCCTAAAATCAAGTTTTCCATATTTGCTATCCATAAATAGATATATTGTCCAATCATATAAATACTATGTATCGCTACAAATACCAAATGGTTGCTAATATTCCTTAAACAACATATGAATTTATTTAGAGTCTTTTTTGTCTAAATATTTCGACCTATTCATGCAATACGAGATGGTTAAGGAATAGAACATCCGAACATTGCAAAAAGGAAATATGTGAAAAGGGCGAAAGATTCAAAAGGATATAAAAATCATATAAGTATTTAGTCCTAAAATCATTTTATAAGCATTCTATATATTCAATTTGGTATTCCACCTAATTTTGAATAAATACAATGATTAAAATTATTACATTCCAACTTATAAAAATAAATTACAATAACTAATTATTACAATACACATATAAGCTTTAGGTGGAATATGAAATTTGAACATTTAATGCTTATTGTAGACGATCTAGTTGGACATTTTATTATAATAAATTAGTAAAATATATAAGAATGAAGAAGCTCACCTTAAATCTTCCCAAAAGATTTGTGTGTCCGAATATATAACTTAAGAGTTTGTTGATTTATAGTTCTTATTGCAGTTTGACATGTAAAATGTAAAATATGAAAGACTTATTAATAAAATGCAAAATATTTAAAAAACTATAAGGAATTCATTGAAATAATAACTTGCACATACAATAAATACTATATGTATGATTCTTTTTTTATACTCAATCCTATATTACGTTATATATAATAATATATATGTTGCCATTGTTTATACAAATTTGATTTATGAATAGGGTCAAATAAGACACAATGATCCACTTTGTCTATAGGGAATCAAGATCAATTAACAAGTCAACACTCTCCTATGAGCGATATTTCAAATGGTAAGATACTTTTATTAATTTATTAACAGAAACGAAAATTGTCATTATATAACTATTTCATTAATCAGTTGTAACAAGCTTTGGAAAACAAGTGCAAGAAAATGCAGAAACATATCTATCAATCATAAAGACGGGAGGGACTACTCAAAAGGACAATTACATATTAGCTAGAAAAACAGGAAGCACATATTACATCAAAAGCGTAATAAAAATCAAAGAATAATACATGGTAAGTATTATTCATTGCATGTTATCATAATTGAGAATTTCATATTTTATAAACTATAATAGTACTCCTTTTATGTAGATGACATTATGCTACATCTAACATGAAGTTATGTTTATTTTTTCAGGTAATGTTTATACTCAACAAGAACAACATATTCCTTCTCAAATGAATCTAAGTTGTATCTCTGAAAGAAGCGCTTTAGGCGACATGCATGTCCAATGGTATTTGCATTTCATACTCATTTTTGCAATTATTTTGTATTTTCGTGGATAATGTAATAACAATAATAAATATACTAAGTAGTACTTTGATGTGGTAATCATGACTTAATTACAACATTTTAAATCGTCTACATTCCATAATACTACCTCTGTTTCTTTTTAATTGTTACACTTTGACATTTTACACTATTCACAAATTGCACTTTGACCCTCGTTTGTGATTTATACGTGAATAAAAACATAGTCATGTGGGATCTTGTTAGATTCGTATTAGTATGTATTTTATTAATATGTAGTTTTTATATTTTTTACAAATACAAAATTAGAGATATAAAGGCTCAAAGTAGTGCATCGGCATGCGTGAAAAGTGTAAGTGTAACAATTAAAAAGAAACGGAGGTAGTATATAGCAAGGTATAAGATACAATGTTTATATTAGGACTACCATTATCCATTTAAAGTTGCTTAAATTTAATTAGATGAGTTTCCAAGTTATCCTAAGCATCATTTACATTGAAAAAAAGGAGCACAAAATAACATGTTTGGTTATTTGCTTCATTTTAAACACTCCATATTATAGATGTTTATTTAAATAAAAATTAAAACATAAAGCCAGTATTTCAATCAACAATTAGTTATACACATTATCCAAAAATTAGCATAATGACCTAAAAATTGCTATTTCAATTAATGTATACTCCAGCTAAATTTTAAATAATACTATATTAATTTTAATCAACCTTCACTAAGTTCATCACAAAACATATAATCAATCTATATAAGTAAACCGGAAAAAAAATTATTACCTTTTATTAAAAAATGACTACTGGTGGTAATAAACATATGAAATATATAATGCATGGTTTAGTAATCTTCTATGACTTGAGTTGCCTAATATAACATGGCAAAAATATCAATTAGGCAATTTTAAGTAAGTAACAAAAATAATAAAATTTGAAAAAAATTGTAAAAGATAACTACATTCATGCATGGATTTTCAAAAATTCTCAATTAATATAAATTTGTACAGTCAATCATAATAGATAATATCATGGACTATTATATTGTTGTAAATTATAAGCATAGAGAAGTTAGTAAAACCAATTGACAAAATATAATAAACTATTTTATTACTATAAAAATCAAGGTTTTACTATTTGTTAGTAAATCCATTTAATTAAATATAGTGATGCAAACATTAACTTGCTCTCTAAATTGTTAGCTTAATATATGTTATTATATGTGTATATTGAATATGAATTTTATAATTTGTGAAGGTCTAAAATATAACTTTAAAGTAATATGTTATATTATATAAGACAAAAAAAAGTATATTTTGTACAACAACTTACATAAATTCTTGTAAGTTAAAATCAGATCTAATATTTTTGGTTGAGTTGTTTCTTGCAACCAAAAATATAATAACATATTGAATAATTAACTTGTAAATAATTTTTTTTTCTTTTATAACATTCATGTAACTATTTAACTACACTCTTCATATATTTAAATTTCTCAACTACATTATATTAGATAATATAATCGAAAAGTATATGCTGATATAATGTGTTTTAAGTTATAACAAAAAAAATTATAACAAATAATATATAAAATGTAGTGCAACAAACAATCTGAACATCTATGAATACCAAAGTTTTTTCAATTTAATTTGTAAGGTGAAACAGAAATGTCAAAAAAAAATGATTTAGGGTAGTGATTATAAAATCAGTGATAACAAAAGTTCATACAATTAATAAAATGAAGACATTATTTAGGAGTGATAAAAAAATCAGTAAATTGTTTATATTATAGATTTTTATCACTTAAAAACAATAAAAGAAAACAATAAAAGATTAAAAAATCTTAACTTAATCGATTTTAAATGAAACCAATCAATTTATTTTTTTGAGTTATTCCATGCAACCTATATTTTAGTTAATTATAAATATTAAAAAATAATAAACTAAGATTACTTCTTACGTAGTTATTATAAAGGCAGTGAAATGGTTAACTTTTCAATTTTATCATTTATAAGCAAAAAAAAAAAATAAAGATCAAGAAATAAAATAAAATTTATCAGAATTTTATATAATTTGTATATATCCAATAGAAAATATTTAATGAACAAAAAAAAATAAAAATGCACCTTAATTCGAATGACATTGAAGGAAGGGAAGGTTTTATTAGTTAGCTTTATTTTTTGCATGCAAGCAAAAAATTGTGTACATCTGTTTAATTATGTATATAAAAAAACACAAAAAGAATTAGACATTTAGATAATAGTAAAACCTTAGAATTTTTGTTATAACAAATTTAATACAAGGAAAAACATCGAATTACTTATTTTTTCAAGGCCAAATCAACTATAATCTTTATGCATGCAAATAGTTTGATTATATAATTTATAAGAAAAAAAGATAAATATCAAATAATAGATTATATTATTATGAATTGTTAAATATATATCAAACAAAGGATTTCTTTTTTGTTATTTATTACATGCAACTAAAAAAATGGATATCTTTATTATAAACATAAATTTCAAACAAAAAAAATTTATTGTAAATATAATATTTTTTCTGATTATTATAATTTGATAAATATGCAT
Source organism: Beta vulgaris subsp. vulgaris (assembly GCF_026745355.1). NCBI lineage: Eukaryota > Viridiplantae > Streptophyta > Magnoliopsida > Caryophyllales > Amaranthaceae > Beta > Beta vulgaris. Next base: position 17,928,010 of record NC_079202.1, read on the forward strand.
GAATTTGCCAAAGGAAATTATAACAAATTTACCATATGTACTTCGAATGGTTTTCAAGGAATAAAATGATTTGTTTTTCGGATTAATTGTTTGCATGCAAGCCAAAAAATGTGTAGATCTGTTCACAAATTAAACAAGAATATTAAAAAAAACAGACAATGAAAAAGTAGGAAAATCGTATAATTTACACAAAATAAAAAGTTGAGCATCATATATTTTACATTTTTCTTCTGAAATATGAAAGCCAACAAAAAAAAATAGAACTTACTTTTCAAGACCAAATCATGTATTATAGATAGCATGCAAATAGGTTTTTGAAGCCCAAATCGAAAAAAATGGAAAGTTGTATAATTTTCACTTGTACAAATTGTATCCACGTAAATCGAATATATCTGAATTCGTTTTTTTCCTTATTCACATTTTTTTTTTTAGTAAAATATTTTTCTTTCAATTGATTTTTTGAGTGAGAGATTCATGGAGAAATGATAAATTGATGAAGAATATGAAGAGAGAGAATTAGGAATTAAGAGAATGGGATTTTCTTGGAGGAAAGAGTTAGGGAGAAAACGAATAGATAGAAAGAAATCATGGGATGAAATGGAAAGAGAGAAATACATGCAATTTAATAATAGAAATGAAGCAAGTCAAGCAAATATATTGTTAAGGAAGTTGGACGACATTTCAAGAAATATCATGGGGTTAAGTATTTGCCCTTCTTCGTTTTGGGTCAATTAGTGACAATTGTAATATAAGTAGGTTATTTTAATAAATTTTCATTTTGGGTCGCGAAAAAAAATAAGTTTATTATGAAGTTAATAAAATAAGAGTATAATATATAGTGAACTATGGGAAATAGTAAGATTATATATATATTATAACATAACCTTAATTACTTTGTTTATAGACTTAATGTTTTAGAAATCTATTAAAAATGTAAAAAAAGTATGTAAATTTTAAAATTTGTAGTAAATAACCAGTAGCAATATAACATGATAAATTATGATAAATGTTAATTTCAGTAAGTTCTATAATGTACTTGTAATTGTGAATTATATGTTTTCATTTATTATTATGATATGTACATTTTATAACTCATGTTTTTGTTCAATGTTGCACAGTCTTCACTTTCTCTAAATGAATGCGTATCTAAACGAATTGAAGAACGCGTTGCAAGATAGAAAAGGAAAATAATATTGTCACAAAAATGTGAAAAGTGTCAACGTAATATAGGAACTCAACAACCTATATTTAAGTAAAACATTTTTTTCACTCAACTAATGGTATACTTTTGTAGTATAAGGTTTTTTTTTCTTATATGACCTTTAATATTATTGTTAACCTCATATAGACTTTGTTTTAATTATTTATATTATTTTCAGATCAATTTATTTGTAATTCACCTTCAATAAGCATTACAAGTAATGATTTAAGTACTGTATGTACTACTCCAATGGTGCATAGAGGTAAAGAAATAAATAATACGTATATTTTGTAAATAGAATTATGTTTTCACATTAATATTAAGTGCTTTCCAATTTTTGTTATAGCTTTGCATTCAGCATCGTCTTCATTGTCGGTTAAAGCATCACGCGATACAAATAGTTCAAATGATAACCCAACAAGTGTTGTTATTAACGGTATAATTTTTCAATATATTTTACCTTTGATTGTGGTTTGTTTCAATAAACGTTTACAATTGCACATTATAAGGTACATGATTTCATCTTTTGATTATATAAAGTTGTATTATTTGATGCTGACATTTTGTACAAAAATTTGTCTCAAAGAAAAAAATGCATATATATATATATATATATATATATATTGCTTGAGAAAAGAATTTGAGGTGTGTGTATATATATATATATATATATATATATATATATATATATAATTAAAATATTTTCTCTATTACATAAGAAAATTGGAAATTAGTGGCTATAAAAAAAGTTCAATTGTAAAAAGTGGTATGTCTTCAGGAGACATTTTGGAGTTGGCACAATCACAAAGTCAACTTAGATCAAAGAGACATGTGGTTCGAAGTTCACCAATCCTCAGATCAGTCACACGAAAAATTATAAATGATATTATATTATTATTAAAGTATTCGTAGTAGATGTGTATAATTCTATATTAATTTTCTATCAAATCTAACACGTCTTGTTGAATATGACGTTCATGAATATGAAAATATTTCATCATCTAATAGTGGTCAATAAAATACTACCATTCAAGATGAGTGCGTTACACATGACAATGATGACAATGTCGTAGATGATATGGAGATCGTTACAGGTTCGCATATGCACATGTTATCAATTTTGCGATTATAATGTGCACCATAAAACTGTATAATATGATCAAAAATTATTAATTTATTTGTTTTTCTAAAACAGATAGCTATTCGAATATAGGAGACCCACATACGTCTGTGAGTTTGTGGGGCGAAAATGTGGTTTAATGAAAGAGTAGATAAAAAAAGCAAGACAATGAAGCCGAAGTTTTCATTATGTTGCATGCAAGGGAAGGTTCAACTACCTATACTAAAAGATCCACCTAAACTTTGACGAGCTATTAAAGAAGAAATATAACAGAAGCAACCACTTTCTTGAAAACATACGAGGATATAATATGAGGTATTCATTTACATCCATGGGTGGAAGAATTATTGCACCTACAACTCAAGGATGTGGTCCTTATAATTATAAAACTGGAGGACAAAATCATCACTTGATAGGTAGTTTCTTGCCTCCTAATGGTGCACGTCCTAAGTTTTCCCAACTTTACATATACGATACGGAAGATGAAGTTAGGAACAGAAAAACTGTTGCAAGGTACAACATAATCGCTGGTCTTACTTAACATTTAGTGCTTATTTGGTAGAGTTGAATATTTTGGTTTACATATTAACTATTTTTCTTATAAATGTCTTGACAGTACCAATAACTCTGATAAGTTCGAAGATCGCTTAGTCGCACAATTACAAGATATGATAGATGAAAATAACCCTTTAGCTAACAATTTCAAAATGGTTAGGGATAGCTTTGCATCAGACACAAGTGAGAATTTGAAATTAAGGCTTATTGGAAAACAAGAGTCTGATTGAAGAATTTACAATTTGCTAACGGCATCAAAAGTTGTTGCGATTATTGTTGGAGATAGTGACAGCGCTGATAAAAGAGATATAATTATAGAAACAAAGGGTGGAAAGTTACAACAAACTTCTAAGCTTCATCCTTTTTACCTCACAATGCAATATCCACTGTTATTTCCATATGGAGAAGATGGATGTAGAACATATATTATGCATATAGATAAGACTCCAACAGACGGTTCAACCACTAGTAGAATAAATGCTTATTGCTGCGGTCAAAAAGTGGCCTATTGCTGCGGTTTTGGGCGCGCAACAATTAAGGGGGCAGCAATAGGTAATAATTATATTGCCGCGGTTTCTAGGTGAAACCGTAAAAATTTACATCCGATTGCTGCGGTTTTTAAGAAAAATCGCAGCAATATGTACCACAGTTAAAATTTTTTTTTTTTTCGATATTCTTTTTTAATATAATTTTCGTAGATTTGATTCAAAATTTATCAAAAGAAACTCATAGCCCCCAAAAGTATATGGAAGAGATAGAAACAAACAACATTTAGAGTATATAAAAAAAACACTTAACTAAAACACAAACGAGATCAAATTTGCTTTCACAAAAAAAACACAAATATATTATATAACCTAAAAAAAATTGACCATCAGATCTACTGCATCTATAACACTAACCTAAAAAAATCAAATCTCCATTCACCAAAAAGAAGGAATAAAATGTAAATCTGAAATGCTGAAATCAAAAAAACAGAAAAAGAAAATTGTTAACCTAAATTACAAACTAAAATTACATAAAAAAAACGAAGGCAGAGGAAAGAGAATCTAAATAACAAAACAATCTACCAAAAACAGAAAAAAAAACGAATTAGGTCGAAGGCCACGAACGACGAAGAAGGCCGGCAATGGACAAAGAAGGCCGGCGAAGGACAAAGAAGGCCGACGAAGGACGAAAAAGGCGAGCCACGAAGGCCAGCGAGCGTCGAAGGCCGGCGAAGGACGAAGAAGCGCAGCAATATATTTTTTATACTATTTTAATATATTGTTGCGGTTTTTTCGAGAAAGCGCAGCAATATGTTTGCTTAACTAGTCAAAAAAATTTTAAAAAATTTCCGTTGAAACCATATTGCTGCGGTTTGCGGACGAAACCGCAGCAATATGGTTATTTTGTTTTTTTTTTTACGTGATATATTGCTGCGTATGGGTAAAACCGCAGCAATATCACCGCAGCAATAAGCAATTCTACTAGTGAACAAGAAAAAGATTTAAACTTACTATGCGTGAGTTCTTTGCATATAGGATACAAGATCGAGCTTTAAAAGCGGCACCATACTCTTATCTCTAAGGTTGTTACAACAATTTATAGTAAATGCTTACACAATGATTGAAGCTGAAAGATTTAAACTCACTATGCGTGAGTTCTTTGCATATAGGATACAAGATCGAGCTTTAGAAGCGGCCACCATACTCTTATCTCTGAGGTTGTTACAACAATTTTTGGTAAATGCTTACACAATGATTGAAGCTGAAAGATTGTCTTTTCTTAGACATAAGCAACAGAGCCTTAGAGCTGCGAATGTGAAGAATTTAAGGGGGGGTGTCGAAAGAGGAGAAATAGAAAGATCTTCAACTGGAAGTCATATAGTATTGTCGGCTTCATTAATTTGAGGACATAGTTTTATGGGAGAAAATTATCAAGATGCGATGGCTATTTGTAGATGGTATGGTTATCCGAATTTATTCATAACATTTACGTGTAATCCTAAATAGCCAGAGATCACTAGATTTTTAAAGAAAAGGGGATTTAGGCCAGAGGATATGTCGGATATCATCTACCGGGGTTTTAAGATGAAATTAGACTGGAATGATCGCAAAAATATTTGGCAGTGTTAGGGCTGGTATGTAACATATCTTACTTACTTATATTATTATTAATATTATTATTATTATTATTTTATTATTATTATTTATTATTATTATTATTATTATTATTATTTATTTTATTATTATTATTATTATTATTATATTATTATTATTTATATTATTATTATTATTATTATTATTATTATTATTATTATTATTATTATTATTATTATTATTATTATTATTATATTATTATTATTATTATTATTATTATATTATTATATTATTTTATTATTATTATTATTATTATTATTATTATTATTATTATTATTATTATTATTATTATTATTATTATTATTATTATTATTATTATTATTATACCTTTGTGTTGGTATAGTTATGTATTGTATGTAATATGACTATGAAAACCTACTTTATTGTATTTCGAATTTTCAGTGGTATATATAGTAGAATTCCAAAAGCGTGGTTTGCCGCATGCGCATATTTTGTTGTTCATGCATCAAGAAGACAAGTACCCGTAGCTTCTGATATTTATAAGATTATTTCTACCAAGTTGCTTGATGAACGTGAAAATCCAACAGTCTCCGAGTTCATGATGCACGGTCCATTTGGTGTAGCAAACACAAATGCACCGTGTATGGTTGACAAACAACGCAGTAAGCATTTTGCAAAGATATTTATTGATTCGACCAAAGTGGATGATGAAGGATATCCAGTTTACAGGCGAAGCGAATGGATGTTGATAAGGGTGGAGTTCATCTTGACAATGGGTATGTTATTCCATATAATGCTGAATTGCTACGTAAATATCGAGCACATATCAAAATTGAATGGTGTAACCAGTCAAGATCAATTAAGTACATGTTCAAATATATAAACAAGGGGTGCGATAGGGATACTGCTAGAGCATATCAAGATAAACAGAAAGAAGGTGAAGGGAAATAAATCGACGAGATAAAGATGTACTATGACTGCCGATACATTTCGGCATGCGAAGCAATTTGGAGGATTTTTGATTCAACATCCATTATCGAACTCCTGCTTTGAAGAGGCTAAGTTTCCATCTACCAGGAGAGTAAACTGTTTTGTTAATGACCATGCCGATGTAGAATCTATACTAGACAGGCCTCATATCGACAATATGAAATTCCTATCATGCATGAAATGTAGTGAGAAATATGAAGAAGCCAGGGCGCTTAGTTATGTGGAGTTTCCTACAAGATTTTTTTGGAAGCATGTGCTAAGAGAGTGGACACCAAGAAATAAAGGTTTTGCAATAGGTCAAATCTACCACGTCTTGCCAGAATCTAGCTGAGAAGTTCTATCTTAGAACGTTGCTCAATTTTGTAAAAGGAGCGACGTGTTATGAAGACATTAGAACGGTTGATGGTGTAATGTATCCTACATTCAAGGAAGCATGCCATGCAAAGGGATTGCTTGATGATGATAAGGAATATGTTGACGCAATCACGGAAGCAAGTTTTAGAGAATCAGAGCACTATACCTAAGACATTATTTGTTGTCCATGTTACTGTTATCCGGGAGTATGTCGAAGCCGGAGGATATTTGGCATAATACGTGGAGGTTACTATCTGATGACATTCTGTACAATTAGTGTGGTATTTAGAAAAATAAATACACAACTACGAACACATTATATAATAGTTACTCTTTATATTTTAAACCAATGTGCATACTGAGTATAAGTTACTGTTGTATAATTTGAATTTATATTTTCACAGGTCTACAGTTAACAGACAACCAAATTGAAGCATCTGCATTGGCCGAGATTGAAACCATGCTCCAAAGCAATGGTAGTAGCTTGTGTAGATTTAGTGAGATGCCTTTTCCAGATGAACTAATCATGTTTGAAGGACAAAACAAGCTTATTGAAGATGAGCTTTCTTACGACATAAAGAAAATGACGTTGGAACACAACAAATTGTATAAGGGTCTAATTGATGAGTAATCCATGATTTTATCGGAAAGTAACAAATGATGTGCCGAGTCAAGAAGGAGGTGCCTTTTTTGTTTACGCCTACGGAGATTCGGAAAAAGACATGTCTGGAAGACATTATGTGCTGCAATAAGGAAGATGGGCGAAATTGTGTTGCTTGTAGCTTCGAGTGGAATTGCTTCTCTCCTTCCACGAGGAAGAACGACGCATTCGAGATTCGGTATCCCTTTGAATGTCGGATTTGGTTGATCTTCTTATCAAGAAAAAAATTATTATATGGGATGAAGCGCCTATGATGCATAAGTATTGTTTCAAAGCACTTGATAGAAGTTTGAGGGACATAATGAGGTATGTTGATAGGGATAACTTGCATCGACCTTTTGGAGGTAAAGTTATGGTGTTCGGTGGTGATCTAAGGCAGATATTACCAGTTGCACCAAAGGGAACGAGGCAAGAGATCGTGTTTGCTACCGTTAATTCGTCTTACTTGTGGTATTCCTATAAGGTCCTAACACTTACTCGCAATATGAGACTACAATAAGGTTCTTCGAAATCTTCTGCTGATGAACTGCGAGAATTTTCAGAGTAGATATTAAGCGTAGGAGACGGAAAGCTAGAGGTCCTAATGATATTGAAGCCATATCCGAGGTTGATATTCTTATTGACCTAGGGATCGATCAAATTTCAGCAACTGTTGGTAGTACTTAACCCAACCTACATGACCATATTTGGGAAGCTAAATACTTTCAGGAAACAGCAATGATGAATGAGATAGTGAAGATAGTCAATGATCATGGTCTATCTACCCTTCACAGAGAAGCGAAAGTTTATTTGAGTTCAGATATAAGCACTAGTAGAATAAATGCTTATTGTTGTAGTCATTAAGTGGCCTATTGCGGCGGTTTTAGTCGCGCAACAATTCAGGGGGCAGCAATAGGTAATTATTATATTGCTACGGTTTTAAACCGCAGCAATAGGCCAAGATATTGCTGCGGTTCCTAGACAAAATCGCAGCAATAAGTTTATTAAAACAACAGAACCTATTGCTGCGGTTGTTGCCCAAAACCGCAGCAATAGGTCCCGGTACAGGTAATTTTTTTTTTTTTTGCATTTTGCATTTAAATTTGAAATGTTAAAACACTAGTACAAAGTTGGCCTAAGGTAACATGTATGAGGTAACACTTTTCAAAATTTAAGTTTGTCGAATATATATGTAACACCTTCGTAACACTTAATCAATTCGTAACACTTAATGTAACACATTTTCAATAAGTAACATTTTGAAGTAACACTTTTTTAATTGAGTAACATTTTGATGTAACACTTTTAAATAGGTAACACCTTTAGGTAACACATACATATTGGTAACATTTAACAGTAACACTTTTTTCTTTAAGTAACACTTTAAGATAAGTAATTTATTAGAGTATAATTTAAGTGTAATTTTTAATATAATATTATGATTTCTTATATACTTTGTATTATTTCTTATAGAAGCAATATTTTCAACAAATTAAACTAATCTTCTGTAATAGCCCTATTTTTTAAAGACTGTTTATCTAAAGCCTAATTGTAACTATTAAGTTAATTACGTTTCGAGTATTCTTATTTTATTTGAGTTGGAGTACGGATAGTTATTTTTGTCGTATTTGTAATATATTTATTTGTTTAATTTTATGAAGTTATTTATATTATATATTTTGGATTTTTAGATATTTAAAAGGGAAAAGCTAAATGCAGCCCTTAGGGCTGCATATAAGAACCTATAAGTGGAAATTATTTTGTAAAACAAGCATTAATGACCTTGATAAATGCATGCTTTTTGTCATAAATAACCAACTTTATACTAGTTTAGGAAAGGTATTTAATGCTTATATGCAGCCCTAAGGGCTACATTTAGCATTACCCTATTTAAAATAGGTTGAGCATATTTGGCCAAATAAGAAACTAGGATATATGTCTACCCTTATAATTTCCTTTATGTCAGTTTTAAAATAAAAATAAAAAACAATAACTTCTCCCTCATTCTCAGGTCTTCCAAACCCCAAAACCCCAAACCCTTGCCCGTGAAACTCCATTCCCCTGCATTTTTCTCTCTTCGCGCATCCCATCCTCCAAAAAGCAGACCCCTCGCCGGAGTTTCTCTTGCTGCCGGCGATTTCCCGTTCCTTTCCTTTCCTCTTCGTTGCTATGCGCGCGGTGCTGCTCGCGAGCCACGGCAGTGCTGTTGTCGTCCCTCCCCTGCTGTGCTCTCGCGCCGCCTGCTCGCGCCACCTGCACCCTCGCTGGTGCCTTGAAGCCTCGTCATAGCTCACCTCCGCCTCCATGTCGATGCTTAGTCGTTCCCCGGTGCTCAGTCGCCTCACCGAAGCTTTGAATACCCATCTGCCCTCTATCTGTTCTTCGCTGCTCTTGTGAGCAAAGGTAATAACCCAAGCTTCCCTTGCTCTTTTCTATATTACTCAAGTTGATTACTCTTGAACTGAAAGTTCTGTTTATGAAATTATGTTGTTGATTGAATTAATTGTGCATTATTTGCAAAGAATCAGTTTATGATTTAGTATCTAATTGGTATTGTAATTGCTGTTGTTGAGACATTTTGAATGTCAATTGTTGAGTAAAGAATGATGTTGGTAGAGGAATCAAGTTGATTTAGTTTAACAAGTTCGATTATATGACTTGGTTGGACTCGTGAAAGAATTTAGATTAGAATAATGAATGGAATTAGGTTAGCTCCTTTTTATGGAATTAGTGAGTACTATATATTTACACATAATTAGAATATAATACCACTCTTTTAACAGTATATAATAAATGAAACTTGTAGTTTAAGGAACTACTTTCATGATAGTTAGATGTTGGGAAGTAAAATGTAATTTACTTCTTTGTCTAAGTTATTAGACTGTATTGTGTAAATAGCACTTGAGTTAATTAAAGTTAGCTTGTAAGATTCAAAATAAATAGTTTATAATGGAAAAGAATGTACTAGTATAATAGTTAGTACTAATCATGGTTCTGTTTCTTGTTTCTAAGAGTAAATACTAGTTGACGAGGTGATAATGATTCAATTGCGTGAAGGTAGTGGTGCATAGTTCTGTAAGTGAAACTCTGAGTTGAAATGTTATTGATTTATGATTTAAGTACTTTGTGTTGGTGTTTGAAAGTGATCTAAATATCTGGAATGGAGTAATTCTAACTATGAGTTGTTAATCATTCATTAATCAAAGAACCCAAATCATAGAGACCTAAAGTAAGACACGAGTCTGCACAGTTCAGATATGTAGTTGCTCTAGCAACTGTCGGTGCAGGTGCTTATGCCATGTCCTTTCTTGCCTTTCACAAAGTCTAACCTGTTATTTCATCCTAATTCAATACATAAATTGGTTTAGTCAATTTCATATTATATTTCAGTGACTTTATAAAAGGGGTTTGATGTGGAATTGATATTCCAGAATGCTATAATGGTATGTTGATGCTATAAGGTAAACTAAAGATTGCATTGATTTGGTGGATTATTCATCTCTGGGATGAAAAAGATTCGCTAAAACTATATATATATTGGATCAGATTATACATAATCTACATTAATCTAGTCTTACAATAAATACTTTCTCTTTCTTTTCTTTAATTTTCTTTGGTCATCCTTTTTCCAGCATGTTGCGTTGTGAGATTGCAGAGCTTGTCGCCAATTGCTACAGATGACACATCAAGCAATGTTTCTTTCTATTCTCTTCCTACTACTCAATGGAGTCTTCTTGCAATTGCTCTCTTTTTCTGCAGTGGTCACTGGTAAGGATCTGCTTTGCTTGTTAAAATGTTTTTCTTTATGGAGCCTAATCCAGTTCATTTATGAATAATAATAAGCTCTAATATAAGATCCATTACGTAAGAAAACGTTTAACAAATTGTTGCATCTTCACGTAGGTGTGCGTTTGATGGCCTTCGATATGGTGCTGCATTTGTAGGGTGAGTATTCCTTTTCAACTCTGAAATCTGTTGAAAATAAACTATTAGAAATGTGATACATTAGACAAGGGGATGGGATCAGGGGAGAGAGCTGGTTATGGTGAAGTACTCATTTTGGCTTCTGGTTATCTCACACATATGATCCTCATTAGGCTAACTTAAGATTACATCAGGTTTTTCTTTCCTACAGCAAAATGGGTCATTTATTCTTTGCAACTTTATAATTAACACTCATGCTTTTAAGACAAGCAGTTCTTCTAGCTATTGACACGTTTGGCTTCTCGCACGTTCTACCAATTTTTGGTCTTGCCATTTTGGTTTCTCAAAGACATTCAAATATCAGAAAAGGTAAAGCAAACTCTCCTTGAGTGTGCAATTATCTCAGGTAAATGAATCCACTTGCATATGTCCAGATATTGTGCTCTCTTATCATGGAACCAGTTCTGCAGTTTTTGTTAGTTGCTGATCAATTTTTTACTGTCAAGTTGCTCATCAATTTATATTGTCATATGATTAGGTATATTTGATGTATGGATGCATCATCACCAGTGCAGTTGCCTTTATGGTATTATGTGTTACAATACAAAGGCGGCATCTGATGGTAACAACAAGGCCTTTCTTTAGTAATTCTCTGTGCATTTGTCTTGGCTTTGTTGAACTAAAGTTTTGCTTCTGTCGTGCAGGTATGGGGATTATTTGCCCCAAAATATGTTTTTGACGTGGTGGGTCTTATCCTGACAGACGTCCTTAGAAGACGACTTCAAGCAAAGCTAAGTTTCTCTAAAGAAAATGGCTATCTACAGAACATATTCTTCGGAGAACAAGAGAGCGCACGGTGATGGGCCTCATGGTGAAATAATGGAAATAATGGCAGATTAGCAAACATGCATGATACTTCGAGAAGCATGCCTACATGGATAATGGAATTGAAGAATAATGAAAGAATGACCTTAAGATTGATTTAGGTTTATTTAAGGAGAGATATATATGTTACGATTTTATGATTTAATTTTTAGATTAACTATTTATATATTGGATGCAATAGTATGTTTTCGATTGAGTATACTCTTCGGCTCATTTTTTACAATGGTCGTTGAGTATTGCTACTCATTTATATCAATAATATCATTTTATTTCCTCTTCAATTATTACGTTTATAAGTTTTACTATTATTATCATTGTATATATGCCGATAAATTAAAGAATGTTACTATAAGATATGTGAAATAGAAGCGTTACACTATAAAACTAGCTGATAAGAAGTGTTGTCAAATACCTAATAGAGTGTTACATATGTTGATTAGAAATGATACATAATATTTAACAAAGTGTTACTATAAGTCAAGAGAAGACATAGAAAATGCTACTATAGACGAAAAAGCGTTACATAAAACATTATTAGTAACACTACAAAAATGCTACATTAGTTTAAAAAAAGTGTTACGTTAGAGAATTTTGAGTAACACTTGAGAAAGTGAAACATTAGCATTGGAAAGTGTTACCTTAGAGAATAGGTAGCACGGGCAGATGTTTCACTTATAAAAGTGTTACATATGACCTAAAGCAACACTTTTAGACCTTTAAGTAACACTTTTGGGGTGATACTTTAGGCCAATTATGCACTAGTGAAACCATGCAACTAACCCATTCACTATCCACCAAATTCACAGACAAACTGAAGATGAAATCATATGAATCTCATTAATATATAAAGATAAAAAAAACTAGTTACATAAATAACACAAAAGATCAAAAAGTAAAATGAAAAAGCAAAAGTAAAAAAACAACCTTACAACTACATGACTTATTACAAAATATATAATAAAAACAAAAAATATATCACAAAAAATAAGAAACGGATATGAAAAAAATCAAAAAAAATTCTAATACAAAATCTACAAACAGATTAACCGACGAAAAAAATACAAAAAAGGAAAATAAAAAAAAAAAAGAAAATGAAAAAAAGGAAATGAAAAACAAAGAGGAAAAAAAACGAAAAAAAAGAAAAAGAAACAGATTCATTTCTCGTGAACGACGAACGATGAAGATGGAGCGTCACTCGAAACTGTGAACGACGAACGGTGAACAAGTGAACGTCAGTCGAACGGTGAGAGGAGTGAGAAAAACCTACTGGTCTGTAGAGTGAGGAACGACGAACGAACCGGAGATTTAGAGAGTGAGGAACGAACGAGTTTTAAAGCATCGGTGTTGCGACGAGGAGATCTGGAGAGATAGAGGGGAGGAAGCGCCGGTGGGTGAGGGGTGAGAGGAGAGAGGTGAGGGTGAGAGAGGAGAGAGGAGAGAGAAGAGAGGTGAGAGGCGTGAGAGTTGAGGGTGAGAGAGGAGAGAGGTGAGAGGCGTGGGAGGTTGAATTGAGAGGTGTGAGAGGAAATTGAGAGGCTCCCAGATCTTGAAACCCTAGATCTTTAGCCCTAGATTTTTAAGTACTTTTTAAGGACCTATTGCTGCGGTTTTTGTCAAAACCGCAACAATATATTAAAATAATATTTTTTTAAATATTATATTAATATATTGATGCGGTTCTTGCTAGAAACCGCAACAATATGTTTCATAAAATAATAATAATAAAAAATATGTTGAAACTATATTGCTGCGATTTTCGGCCAAAACCGCAATAATATGGTTATTTTATATTTTCCCTTTTCTTTTTACGTGATATATATTGCTGCATATGAGTAAAGCCGCAGTAATACCACCGCAACAATAAGCAATTATTCTACTAGTGAAGCACTGAAGACGGTAACTTTGGAATACATGAAATATACTCCACTAAATTCCTCAATACAATAAGATGCTCCAGTCTCCCCAATCATAGCATATGATTAAAGATTGCTGCGCAAGTTATGCATCTAAGAAATATTGATCAAACATCTGGATTATGTAATGGCACGAGGTTAGTTGTTAAACATTTTGACAATCGTGTTATTGAAGCTACTGTTATTTCTGGAAGTAATGTCGGAGAAAAAATATTTATCCCAAGAATGACACTCACTACGTCTAACTCGATCAAATTTCCTATGAGATTTCAGAGACGCCAGTTTCCTTTAATGGTTTGTTTTGCTATGACTATAAATAAAAGTCAAAGACAATCTTTGTCTCATGTAGGCCTATATCTCCCGACACCTGTTTTCAACCATGGTCAATTTTATGTTGTCGTGTCCAGCGTTATGAGTAAAGAAGGTTTGAAGATCCTTCCCTTTGATAAAGAACACGTTGTGCGTACAAGTACAACAAATAAAATTTACAAGGAAGTGTTTGCAAACATATAGATTGAGTTCTAAGCTTTTTTTTTGTACTGTATGCTCTTTACCACTATTTCATTTAGAATTTATGAAATTGTACAATTGGTCTCATTTTTATTATCTGACTTAATTTAATTATGTTATAAAGCAAAAAATACACTCATGTATTATGTACAAGTCCTAAAACTAGTTAATGTAATAATTGGAGTATATCGAGAATCCGATCATAATTGTTCATCTCCATAGAAAAATGATACTTCTCTTTGAAGGGATCAACCATAAAAGTATATCGAGAATCCCACCAAAAATGTTGGACGCATCAGGAAGTATCAAATAGAGATTCTAATCGAATTGGGCAAAGCATTTGTAAATTGATTTCGCCAATAACAATGAAGGAAAACTTTAATTTGCCCAACTGTCATATGACTGTAGCTCAGGATTGTAGATTGTTATTTGGCTGTTTTATGATTCTTTGAATACGTACTGAATCAAAACATATTGGAATCTCTAGGACGCGAAATGTTCATGTGATTCTGTTTCTATTATTTAATTCCGTCTTTGTAATTATCTTAAGGCCGATGAACTGTATGAGATCATCAGATCCTAATTTTCGACAGCTGCCTTCACTCATAAAATGTAAAGCCAATTATTGTCCAACCAATAATAACTTTTGGATAATACCACCTAATCAACTTTATTTATAATTTATAAGGAAAAATTATTTTTAATAAGTCAATCTGTGATTGATGTTCTCAAAATAAGTCAATATTTCGATTATATTTGAATAACTTAACCTTGTATCTACTTATGCTGTAAACGAGTTAATGACGTTGAAATTATGATACATGTCACAATTTATTAGGATAATATTGTGATTTAACTCATTTATAGTACAAATAGATACAAGGTTAATTTATTCATACTTAATGTAAAAGTTGACTTATTTTAAGAAGAATGCGCAAATGTTAACTTATTAAAAATAATTTTTCCTATTTATGATGCTTTTTCCTCTTTAACAAAAGGTTATTGTAAGATCATCAAGGTCAAGAAAGAGGGCTGAGTTTAGAAGGCTCCATGTGTTGCGAAACGGTTAACGTCCTCCGTAAAGTCCGCTAAAGATGTAAAGAGTAACGTCCTTGTTTGATAACTGCACAGTACACAAACGTGAGCTACCCTCGGGATGGTTGTGAGGAAACCCCCTCCGACGCTCAAGTCAGTATTGGTCCCACTGGGATTTAGAGAGAGAAACTAGAGAGAGAGATAAGCTATTTTTAGTATGAGAGAATGTACCTGCAGAATAGTACTATTGGGGTATTTATAGAAGTATTATTCCTCTGACAAGACGTGTAATCGTTTGACACGTGTAGGGCTGTAACACACTTGACAGGTGGGAAGATTCCTTTGTTTTTGTCTTATTAGGCGTCTGCCAATGCTGTCGGATAACGAAGATGAACTGACTTTAATGGAGTTGTAGATGACATTATCATGCTCGCGTCCTTGCTCGCGGACTCCTCATGAGGGTCAGCCAGTATACTTGGGTTATGCCCATACAACTAGCCCCCAACATCATTTGGGGTCCTGACCGCTAAGGATGTCATTGGATGGACGCGAGTGTTTTTGTTGTATTTGATTTTTTGAAAGAATAAATTTGACAGGTGTCGCGTGTCGCTGTGGGGAGTTGAAGAATTTCGAAAAGTTAATGATTACTTTTCCGAAAATCCCGCCCAATACTTTACTAGGTTTTAACTTCACCATGACACTTGGCATTAATTTGGGGAGAAGTTGGAGAGTTCGTTTAATCTCAGCCGTTTGTCCGTACATATATACATGGGCGGTTTTTTTCAGAGTTTTTATCCTTTGCTCAAAAGAATTCTCTTTCTTCTTCCTCTTTTTTCTCTGAAAAAACCTTCATAGCCATAACTTGCATTGTTCAAAAGCTACCCTTCCAGTGCTCAAATTTCGCTGAAAAGTTAACCAATCTTCTAGTTTTTTCTTTCCTGTTCTAGTGCACTAAAATTTCGCCTTTTCCTAACCAACATTTTCTAAGTTTTCAACTCTGCTTGGAGCCCCGTGATTTCTCGGTGGTTCTTTGGTTGACAGCTTCTAGTTTCCGGTGTGATTCTGCTGTTTGGAGACTTTGCTCATCTTTTCCGGCGTCTTTGCTCTTTACTTTCTCTCTTTTTTCCGGCGACCTAGTTTCTAGGTAATTCTTTGATTTCTTTCCACATTTTCATAAGTCTTTTTCGCGTATTCATCATGTCGGACCAATCTGATAGCCAAAATGCTCCTAGTGAGGTTTTCTTGACCGAGAGTGATCCATCTTCCCCTTTAGATGATAATGATTTTGCGTCCGACTCAAGCCATGTGGGGAGGACTAGGTCATTAGCGGATATACCTCTTACTTTCGAGAGAGAAAGAGAGCTAAGGTCAAAATTTCTTAACGACCCATCAACTCCTAAGGAACATAATTTGACTTTGAGATATCTGACTGCTAGCCAAAGTGGCGATGATCAAACGCTTAGAGTACTTAGGCACCAGATCCTTGCTATATGGTCCCGTAGACATCCGCCAACCGATGCCGTTCCTGGCCTTGATGTCGCCTCTCTTAGAGAGCATGCTTGGATAGATAGCCTCGCGGATGCCGGAGTTAGGGTGTTGTCCGATTTTTACAACGGCTTGCAAGAGTTTGCAACTCCTAACCCTCTTGTTGTTAATTTAGGTGACGACAGTGACTCAATTGCTATTGTTATGGCTCGTGATGATATTTCTGAGGTTGTCTATCTGCATAGAACTGGCGCGAATGCTAGCGTATCTACTCCTCTGGCAGCTTGAGTCGGCCAGTAGAAGTCGCGGCTGATCAAGGTTTTAACGCTTTATGGCTTCCTGAGGATGCCTCAGCCGGCCCTCTTACTGTAGTAATTGACAGTCCATGGCGTCAAGATGCTTTGGATCTTGCTTACCCAAGGGTTGCGCGGGATTTCTACCATATGCCTATAAGGTACCGTCTGGTGGTGCCGCTCGAAGGGGCCATTGTAACGGAGTGCCCTCCCGGCCATGTGGCCGTATATACTCATCACTTTGAGTTTGGCCTCCGGTTTCCCTTGTACTCTTTCTTGGTCCAGGTCCTGAATGCGTTCAACGTGTGTTTGGCGCAACTGACTCCTTTGGCGATCAGAAATATCATCGTGTACATTCAGGCTGTACGCTTCTTGGACTTTCCTTAAACAATCAACCTATTTCGCCACATCCATTGGTTGAAGAGAAATGGGCCCGCTAGGCAATCGGGCTGGTGGTCGTTGATGACGGCCGACAAGAAGATGACCGTCGAGCCTAAGGTATCTAGTTTGAAGGGCTGGCAGGATGCTTTTTTCTGGTTGCGGGTGCCTGAAGATTACCCTGTGCAGCGCCATTCACAAAACCTCACCCTCATATGGAACATCTTCCTTTGGTGTCGCTAACCGAAGAGGAGTTAGCGGCCTTTGACTACTTTAATGTGGCGGATTTTGATATTACCTATGAGGATGGGACGTCAGCAAGAGTTAAGAGCCCAAGTACTGGATTCCTCATTCCAAGTACATCTTGGGGAACAGGCCTTTGTCGGCCGACTTGCTATCGCCCACTAATGAAAATGGTAAGTGATGCTGTCGGATTGGTCTGTCCGATGATAGTAATGTGGATTATATGCTGTTTGTCATTGTATGTTCTGCTTTCTAATCCTCTCTTGTTTGAAGGTTTTGCTAATCTTGACCTCGACGTTCTTTGCGTCGACGAAAATTATCGGTCGTTAACAAATTTTCCGCTTGCTCCAGCCAACAACTACGAGACAATGCTTGGAATTACGAATGGTTGTGGGGGTGGCAACCGCCATGGGCCTTAGAATCTCCGCAGAGGCCGCGGAGGGGTGGTAACCCCTCGCGTCCCCACTACTGGCGCTACTGCTGCTGCCAGCACCTGTGTGCCACTTTCCCCTGCCATTCCTCTTCGGTCTACTGCTAGCCGGACTGTGACCAGGGGTGGTCGAACTAGGAGGCAGTCGCGTGAACAGGTCACGGCCGATACCGCCGCAAACAAAAGGTTGGTGGTAGAGGATCCTAACACTTCTACTGCCAATGAGGTCCATGTGGAGGACCTAGACTTGGATGCTCCGGAGGAGACTCAGGAGCGTGCTGCTGTAGCTTCCGGTCCCACACCGCCTAGCGGCTCGTCTTGGTTGTCGGGTTCCGCTTCTTCCATCAGGGAGAAGATAAGGGAGCTGATTACCATGCCTAGCTTTCTTTCTAACCTATCTCCTGGTATCTTTTATCGGTATCAGGAGTGGATTGAGAAAAAAGAGGTGCCGCTAAGCGATTCTGTGGCGGCCGCCTTTGCTGCCCAGCCCATCACTCTTGGGAAGATTTATCAACCTGACCCGAACGTCAGGGAAGATGAGTCTCTCTACTCCGACATTCCTGATAATGGCGGTATTCTGGCTTACCGGATCTTGAAGGGTATGCAGCTGCCCCTGGACTGGTCGTCAAGGTCCTTGGTAACGCCTGCGGCTCGGCTGGCCCATGTTAAGCTTGTGGTATGTTCATCCTTCACTTTTTTTTTTTGACTCGTTTGCGTTCTCTTTCTTTTTGCAGGCTAACAATGCTGCCCTTGAGCTGATAGCGCAGTATCTGGAGTCCCAAAGGCTGGCAGATACCTACAAGACCTCTTTGGAGACTCGCCAGTGTCTGCTCAAAGATGCTGAAGGTGAGCTGGCGCAGGTGAAGGATGAAGTAGAGACATTGCGGGAGAGGGCGTCCCTATTAGAGGAGACCGAGGAAAATGTTAAGGCGTTGACCAAGGTCGTGGAGACCGCCAATACCGAGAAAGAAGTGGCAGTTTTGGATGCCTCTGCTGAAGCTGAAGCTAGAGGGGTCGCCAAGGTCGTTGTTGAGTTCAAAGCATCAGATGAATATGTGGCGACTCTCCACAAGAGGTATGATGGCGGTTGGGCAGCAGCCATGAGGTGTGTGTGCAAGGTCGTTCCCGGTTTCGACTGGAACGTTATTAAGGACGCTCATGCTGCCGGCCAACATCTCACGCCTTTTGAGGGGGATCCCAACTTTGCTGATGAGGACGCCATTGCTGATGTGGATCCTCGAGAGCCTCTGACGCCAGGGCCTCCTCCTTCTTGAAGCTTTTGGCGGCCTTCTTCTAGCTCTTCTTGCTCATCCAACAATTTTTAGCTTTTCTTTCCTTGTAATACTTTTAGTGTTTAGATATTGTAATCCGCCTTTTGTTGGCGTTTGTAAACAATTACTTTTTTAAGTTTGTTGAGTACTTTATTCCAATTAAATGCCTTTTTTATATTGGCCGCCACATATATATTTTTTGTAGTTGGCCGCCAAGCCAGTAGCATTTATTCTATGGAAATGTATTTTTCACGTTTCCTTGCTTTCTTGCTTTATTAGCATTCATATTTTCGTATGATTAACCATAAATGCACTTAGTCTATTATGTGGCTTTTTTTTGTGTTAGGTTTGTCATGTGACCGTTAATGCATTTAGCCTGTTATATGGCTTTTACTTCTTTGCTAGGTCTGTCATATGACCGTTAATGCACTTAGCTTGTTATATATATGGCTTTTATTTATGTGCTAGGTCTGTCATATGACCGTTAATGCACTTAGCCTGTTATATGGCTTTATTTATGTGCTAGGTCTGTCATATGAGTGTTAGTGCACTTAGCCTGTTATATGGCTTTTATTTATGTGTTAGGTTTGTCATACGACCGTTAGTTCACTTAGCCTGTTATATGGCTTTTATTTATGTGCTAGGTCTGTCATATGACCGTTAATGCACTTAGCCTGTTATATGCCTTTTATTTATGTGCTAGGTCTGTCATATGACCGTTAATGCACTTAGCCTGTTATATGGCTTTTATTTATTATACAATATTCAATCATAAACAACAATATTTTCAAGGGCCGCTAGAAGAAGTATATTATTTATGTTAAGAGATTAGCCTCTGGCCAAGTACATTTTACAACTTATACATAATACTTCTTTAACACACTAGCATTCCAACAGTTTTTAAGCTATTTGTCGTCCATGTCCCTAAGTGTGATGGAGCCGGGAGCAATTTTCTTAGTGATGACATAAGGGCCTTCCCAGTTGGCGGTTAGCTTTCCTTCGACATGCACTTTTCCAGTAGATGTCGTTCTACGGAGGACAAGCTCATTCCCTTCCAGTGGCATTTCCCTAACCTTCTTGTTGTAGACCTTACTGATTATTTCTTTGTAGGCAGCTGCTTTTAGCTCCGCCATGAGCCCAACTTCCGGCAAGAAATATAGGTTCTCCTTGAGTGCTTGTTCATTCTTTTCAAGGTTCTGATGTTTGATCCGATATATGAGGGTAAGCCCACCTCGACCGGTAACATCGCTTCTGTGCCGAAAGCTATCTTGAAAGGATTTTCCCCAGTTGCCTCTTTTTCTATTGTTCTATTTGACCAGAGAACAGCAGGTACCGATGTAGGCCCACTTCCCTTTGAACTCATCTAGCTTCTTTTTTAGGGCATTTAGAATCTGTTTATTCGCGGCTTATGCTTTCCCGTTGCTGTGAGGGTGGCAAACACCTGAATACGCGAATTTTACTCGAAATTCTGTCAGGAAAGCTTGTATGGAGTGACAATCAAATTGAACGCTATGATCGAAGGCGATAGCCATGGGAATCCCGAATATTGTCATAACATTCTGCCAAATGAATCTCTTGACCTGGCTAGACTTGATTTTTGCTGACGGTTCTGCCTCTATCCATTTTGTAAAGTAGTCGATCCCCACTATCAGGAATCTCCTTCCTCCAGTTGCTTTTGTAAATGGTCCTAGGATGTCCATCCCCCATTGAGCGAACGGGATTGGGCATAGGATAGGCTGCAAATCGTTGGCTGGTCTATTAATGACGGGAGCATATTTCTGGCATTTGTCGCATTTCTTGACATACATTTGAGAATCCGCCAACATACTTGGGCAATAAAATCCAGCCTTTAATGCTTTCAGCGCCAAAGCCTTGCCACGTCCCACAGATGCCTTCATGTATCTCCTCCAGAATTTTCTTGGATTCCTAGGCCGTTGCACATTTAAGCAAGGGCAAGCTAAATGACTTCTTGTACAACTCATCCTGATATATGATGTACCAACTCGCTTGGCGCCTCAATTTTTAGCGGATGCGGGGTCATTAGAAGTGCCCCTGTCAGCTTATACGCTACCAACTCGCTGAACCATTCCCTATGTTGGTTTATGCTGTTGACGGTCACTACATGCTCCATGATGCTCTTCTATTTTAGTATGTCTATTGTAACCGTTATCTCTACGCTGAACGAGTTGGAACTAGCGAGCTTGGACAGGGCATCCGCTTTTGTATTCTCCGCTCGCGATATCGCTTGTACTACAAAATGATTCAGCTGGGCTATCAGCTCTTTAGCCCTTTCCACGTACTTCACCATGTTAGCTCCTCGGACCTCAAAGTCTCCCTTTAACTAACCACTAACCAATTGTGAATCTGTTTTTAAGAGCACAAGTTTTGCACCTGCCGCCATACACATTCTCATCCCTGCTAATGCGGCCTCATATTCTACCTTATTATTTGATGCTGAGAACGCGATCTTGATGGCATACTGGTAGATGTTCCCCTTTGGACTGGTCATTACTATCCCTACCCCGGATCCGCTATCAGCGGTGGATCCGTCTACCTTTTACAGCCAGTTTTTGTTTTGCTTTATTTCATCTTCTTCATATGAAGCTTTTACAAAGAAGTCCGCAAGGGCCTACGCCTTGATTGTGGTCCTAGGCTTGTACTGTATATCATATTCTGATAGCTCCACGACCCATTTCAACAGGCGACCTGAGCTATCCATTTTCTGCAGAGAGCCTTCACTAGCGGCTGATTTGTAAGCACTTGGATGCACTAGTAGAATAATTGCTTATTGCTACGGTGGTATTGCTGCGGTTTTACCCATACGCAGCAATATATCACGTTAAAATAAAAGATAAAATATAAAATCACCATATTGTTGCGGTTTTTGACAAAAACCGCAGCAATATATTTAAAAAATATTTTTTTTAATATATTGCTGCGGTTCTTGTCACAAACCGCAACAATATCCCTTAGAAGTTCAATTACAACTTAGGGTATTTAGCGCTCACTCCTCTCTCCTCATTCACTCTTTCTCACGCCTCTCCTCACTCAAACTCACTCACGTCCCTCTCTCTCACGACTCTCTCAGTTTCAGACTTTCTCTCTCCTCTTTCAAACTTTCTGTTTCCTTCTTCGACCCTCTCATTCTTCGAGCATCTGGTTCTTCGATCTGTCATCTCTTTCGTCGGTGACAAAGTCTCGAGATCAAGATCTCTTTCGTCATTTTCAGACTTTCTCTTTCGTCAGTCATCTCTTTCGTCAGTTTCATACTTTCTCTCATCTCTTTTTGTTTCAAGATATTGGTATTCAAGATCTGCTCTTCGACCCTCTCATTCTCTTTCGTCGTTCGTCTCACGAAGACACCAACATTCGCCGTCGTTCGATTACCAAGTACAACAACCATTTTTATGTCGGTCGGTGGCAGTAAGTATATCTGCTCGCAAATCGTGGTCGCCGTCACTCTTCGCACGTCGTGGTCGCCGTCACTCTTCGCACGTCGTGGTCGCCGTTCATCTGCTCGCAAACCTCACATGTCGCCGTCGCCGTCACCCTTCGCACGTCGTCCTTGCTCGCAAATTGTCGGCCGTTCTCAAATATGTTTTTTGTATTTTTTCATTTTTTTTCATTTTGTATTTAGATCTGATGTTTAGATCTTGCGGTTTTTCCCTTTTTATTTTATTTTTACAAATTATGTTAAAAGAGTTCATATTTTCGTTTAATATTTAGTTAAATTTTTGTTTTTGATGTTAGTTTCATTTTCCAGATTTGTTTTTTTTTTTTTTGTTTTTCTTCATCTGGAACGAAATTCCAGAGAAATTTCATGTTTATTTCATCAACGTTTACAGTTACTTTTCTTTTTTTTTTTTTTACTCGCCCATGCCATATTGCTGCGGGCTATACCCTAAACCGCAGCAATATCCTTGTCCTTTTAATCATGAAATAAGGTATATTGCTGCGGTTTGTCTTAGAAACCGTAGTAATATGTTGAAATATTGTTGCGCTTAAAAACCGCAGCAATATATTTATTACCTATTGCTGCCCCCTTAATTGGTGCGTGCCCAAAACCACAACAATATGCCACTTTTCGACCGCATCAATAAGCATTTATTCTACTAGTGATGGGATGGCAGTCGAAGTATGGTCTGAGCTTCCTTGTAGTGATGATCACGGCCAGAGCCATTTTTTTCCACCAGCTGGTAGCTGCTTTCTGGACCGTTAAGAACATGGCTGATGAAATATATAGGTTGTTGCTTTCTTTCCTTTTCTACCAATAAGACGACCGCCACCATTTTTGGTGAGGCCGAGACATACAACTGCAACACATCTCCCGTTTCTGGCCTTGTGATAGTAGGTAGGCTTTTTAAGTGCCCTTTCACGGCCGAAAACGCTTTACTTTGCTCCTCTCTCCATTCAAATTTTCTGTTTCCCCTTAGCAATGCAAAGAAAGGCAGGGCCTTATCTGCTGATTTGGAAATGAATCGAGTGAGGGCAACCATCCTTCCCGTCAGCCGTTGAATATCTTTCACTCCTGGGCTCGGGCAAGTCTATAATTGCTTGGATCTTTTTCTGGGTTCGCGTCATTCCCTCTTTTGCTTATAAGGAAGCCTAGGAATTTGCCTGCTTTCACCTCAAAGACGCACTTCTTGGGGTTAAGCGTCATCTGATATTTTCTCAGTGTTCTAAAAGTCTCTGCCAAATCATCTAAGTGTTTGTGATCAGTCTTACTCTTGACTATGGAGTTGTCAACGTAGGCTTCAATGTTTCTTCCCCTCTGATCTGCGAACACCTTATCTACTAACTTCTAATATGTAGCTCTGACATTGCGAAGCCCAAATGGCATCGCCTTGTAGTTGTATACTCCACAAACTGTGATAAATGCTGTTTTCTTTCTGTCGGCCTCAAGCAGGCTTATCTGATGATAACCCGAGAATGCGTCCATAAAGCTCAATAAAGCATGACCGCTAGTAGAATCTACTAGCTGGTCTATTCTAGGTAACGGATAGCAGTCTTTTGGGCATGCTCTGTTGAGGTCCATGAAGTCTATGCACATTCTCCATTGCCGTTAGCTTTTTTCACCATGACCACATTGGCCAACCACTCTGGGTAATCACAGGGCTCAATGAAGTCTGCTGCAAACAATTTGTCTACCTCTTCCTTCACGACTTTATTCTTCTCGGCGGAGAAATTTCTCTTTCTTCTGTTTGATGGGGCGGACAGTGCTGTCCACATTAAGATGAAGTATCATCACAGCCGGGTCTATCCCTGGCATCTCATCCTCCGAGAAAGCGAAGACAACAAAGTTTTCTCTTAGGAGAGTCACCAGGTTGATCCTAACTTTTGGGTCCATGTCTGTTCCGACAGCCACTGTCCTTGCTGGATCCTTCGCTAGCATCTCTTGCTGAGTCTCTTGATCTGGGTGGGGCCTTGGCGTATCCTCAGGTCTGGCCTCCAACTCCTCCATAGAAATTTCCATTATTTCTTCTTCCTTCTCGTTCTCTGCTTCATTATTCATCAAAGCTCTCCTCTACGCCCGCCTCTGCTTCCTTGTTGTCGGGTTTATTCCTTCCACTGGCATTATTTTTGCCGGTTGTTTAAGTGTTGTTAGGTAGCATGACTTTGCTGCTTCTTGATTTCCGTTCAACT
The DNA here is from genome assembly GCF_026745355.1 of Beta vulgaris subsp. vulgaris. NCBI lineage: Eukaryota > Viridiplantae > Streptophyta > Magnoliopsida > Caryophyllales > Amaranthaceae > Beta > Beta vulgaris. The sequence goes on from NC_079202.1 coordinate 17,952,982, forward strand.
TTGCTTTCGTCCCCAGATTAGAGACGTACAACATAGTCAGGTGATATGTAAAGACGATTCCCTGAACGTCGTGGATGAAAGGACGCCCAATTATTACGTTATAGGCTCCTGGTACGTGAACCACTAGGAATTCCGTCATTACATCCCAGGCTTTAGCATCGTCCCCAATTCGAACTAGGAGGCTCACTAAGCCCTCAGGAGTCACGGATGCCCCTATGAACCCTATTACTGGGTATCGGACAGGCTTCGGATACTCCTGTCCTATCATCAGCTTCTCGAATGTTGAAGGGTACAATATGTTGGTGGAGCTTCCTCTGTCAACCAGGATTCTATGAATTGAATCAAGCAGTTTGATACTTTTAATGTGACCACCAGTGGGTCATCAGGGGGATATACGACGTGCTCTGTGTCCTTTACAGTGAAGGACATTGCTAGCATGGTTGGCGGCCGTCTCCACTGCATGCTTTCATTGAAATTGACTTAATGCCTGAACTCTTTTAAACTTGTCTTTGCTCTATTCACACTTCCGCCATGAATGGGTCTACCGCTATTACATGTATCTCACTGATCCTTGACTGAACATTCCGGTTTGCCGGTTTCACTAGATCTCTTTCCTTAGTTTGAGCCTTGTACAGACTGAAATATCCTCTTCTCACCAAATCCTTCAGATTATCCTTGAGATGCCGGCAGTCCTCAGTCAGATGGCCGTGATCTCCGTGAAAATCACACCATTTACTCTTGTCCCGGTTCTTGTGGAACATCTGCTTCAGACCCTACCATTTATCGCTGTCTTTATTCATCAAATAGATCTGGCTTCTAGAAGTGGTGAGTTGAGTGTACGCAAACTTCTCTTTGCGTTCATTCATATCTCGCCCGTTTTTCTCGCGGTCTCTCCTATCACGTTATATCTTTCGTTTTCTCTTTCGCGACCCTTATCCTTTCTCTACTTGTCCTCCTTTTTCTTCTCCGGCTCGCGATTGCTCACGGCCCTATCAAATTATTCACCCCTGATATAGTCATTTGCCTTGCCAAGGACCGGCCCAGGGATGTGTAAGATTTTCAGCATAGGTAATTCCGTAAAGGTGACCCTTCCTTGAGCCCTCTCAGGCTTTCATTTTCGCCTTGCTTGATGGATAGCAGCTCTCCGGTATTACGCTCGCGGCGCCTATTGCTCACAAAGTGTGTACTAAATGTAGATGACAACTGAGAAAAGCTAGAGATACTACCTGGCTTAAGACTTTTAAACCATGTCTGAGCCATCCCGGTCAGACTGGACGGGAAGACCTTACATCAGATGGCGTCCACCTGCGTGTATAAGAACATGTGACCTTCATAGGCCGCCACATGATCATCAGGATCAGAGGTGCCATCGTACTTAGAGGTTGGCATCTTGATTCTCGTCATTGGATGGTTTAATATCTCTGAGGTAAAAGGAGAAAGTTTTGGCTTGATAAGAATGTGACCCCCGCCCGAATAGTTACTAGCACCAGTGGTGCTGTACTCACGGCGCGAGTAACCCTGAGCCTCCTCTTCGAAATGATACAACTCTTCTGTCTCCAATATTGCTTCCTCATAATCTGATTGATCAATCTTCTTCTCCATCTCTCGCCCGTCTTGGTTCAGAGACCACATCTTTCGGAGCGGAGTACTGTCAGCATTCCTACCAGCCGTGACCAATGTTTGCTTACGGGTTCCACCAGTCTGCTGAGTAGGTGGAGTACTCTGCTGTGGATTACCAGTCAACATTTGTATAAAGGATGCTACAGTTTGCAACTGTTCAGTAGAGAATTGGCTTAGTTGAGCCAAGTTAAATGGTACATTGTTGTTTGGGGTCTGCTCTTTAGGTGTCTGATAATTAAACTGTGGATTTCCTAGTGCCCTAGTGATGACTAGCTGCGAGGATGTCTATCCGACATCGAATTTTTGGGGACCGTGACCGGTATTATTATTTGCGTCACCCATGACTGTTACCTTAAAAGGATAGGAACGCCCCTCCTTCTAGCGCCAAGTTGTTTCAGTTGCGAAATGGTTAACGTCCTCAGTAGAGTCCGCTAAAGATGTGAAGAGTAACGTCCTTGTTTGATAACTGCACAGTACACAAACATGAGCTACCCTCGGGGTGGTTTTGAGGAAACCCCCTCCGACGCTCAAGTCAGTATTGGTCCCACTGGGATTTAGAGAGAGAAACTAGAGACAGAGAGATAAGCTATTTTTAGTATGAGCGAATGTACCTGCAGAATAGTACTATTGGGGTATTTATAGAAGTACTATTCCTCTAACAAGGCATGTAATCCTTCGACACGTGTAGGGCTGTGACACACTTGACATGTGGAAAGATTCCCTTGTTTTTGTCTTGTTAGGCGTCCGCCAATGCTGTCGGATCACGAAGATGAACTGACTTTAATGGAGCTATAGATTGACCTTATCATGCTCGCGGACTCCTCATGAGGGTCCATCAGTACATTTGGGTTATACCCATACACCATGTATTGTATGTCAAAAAATTTAAGATTGGTCTAGTTAATTGGAGGCACTCCTTCTATCCTGATACTACCTCTGCTTTTTTTTTTTTTCTGCATTGTTGTGCACGTTTTTTATGGATTATTTAACCTTTAATATCTCTTATTTCAATTAAGTAGAAATTACTAAAATTTGATATTATGAATCTACACGTCGAGACGAATATAAGAAGACCGCACATGACTATATTTTCACTTATAAAATAATGAGAATAATCGGTCAAAGTTAGCGTCTTCATTCCCAAAACAATAATGTAGCAAATAAAAAAAAAAAAGCGGAGCGAGTAACAAGGGGTTGATTCTTGTCCTTTGTAAAATGGGATCTCTGAATTTCCTCTCACTTGTAAGAATTAGTCATCTTACCTAAAAATAAAATGCACTTGCATTGTATACAAAGTAAACACAAGATTTACATTTACTATAAGTAAAAAATTTAGAGGATCAAGGTTAGCCTATTGGTTGAAAGGTCATCCTTCCATCCCTATGATAGGAGTTTAATTCTCACCCATTGCAAGAATGATCTCCAATTTCTCCTCTTGTTCATAGAAAATCCTCCTTATCTTAAAAAAATTAACCTATTTAGAATAAAAAGTTAATTATACTATAATCTATGATAAAAGGGTCTTATATCTGCTTGTAGTCCAATTAAGGCCACTTATAACTCGATCAACTTTTGATAAACCAGAACAGAAACATAAATGATTTAAAAAAATTGAAATCAATATCAACAAGACCTAGTAAAACCAAGGAAAAATTAACAATAGAGGTCTGAATTTTGGGTGATAATTTTTAAAAGGTTTGAATTATTGATTAACCTGTGTAGGTCCCAACTTTAGAGGGTCTTAACTTTTAGCGGGCCTTAGTGACTTAAAACTGGCTTAATAGGTCATCACTTGTAAAACTTGGGTCACATCAGAAGGGTTAATTGACGAAGGGATGTAGGAACTAGGTGAGATTTTTTAAAAAAATCTTCAGTTTTAAGTCGTCGAGGCTCGCTAAAAGTTAACACCCCCTAAAATTGGGATCTACACATGTTAATCAATAGTTCATACCTTTCAAAAATTATCACCCAAAGTTCAGACCTCTATTGTTAATTTTTCCTAAAACCAATTCCTAAAAGTTTGAAACTGCAGCAAGAATCGTAGTAACGATTTTTGTCCCGGGTACTTAAGTACGTCGATTTGTAATCAATTATGAGAAACAAGACCGTTCTTGTAGAATTTAAGGACATGAGCTAAATTAAATTATGATGCCCAAAGGATATAAAAGCACCGCCAACATTAGTACATACCAACTACCAGTACATGTATAGCCAGAAATTAAGGAACAAAATGTTAAGTAAATCACTATCAAAATCATTTTCCCAATTAACATATGAAAAATAAAATTTGATAATTGAACAATTCATAAACCAAAAAATAATCATTTTGTAGTGTAAAATCAACCATAAATCCATATTATGAAAATAAAAATAAAAACTAAATAATAATTGTTTTAGAATTAGAAATCACCTTCGAGTCCGATGAGAAGCACAAAACATAAAACATTAGCCAATTTCCAAGAGTTGTTGCAGATGTAAATATGGATGTTGATTGAGTAAGATGGTTGGTCATGGTTGAATAATTGATTTGCTTCTTATTAAATTTGAAAATCAGAAAAAAGAAGGAAGAGATGGGGTTATCTAATAAGAGATAATTGTATAACAGCGTTTTTATTCTCTTTGGAAAACTGGGGATTCTTATGTCTTTTAGGGAAAAAAATGAAAGGTTTAATGGAAAATGATTGTAAATTTTTGGAGAATAGGAAGATATGGATGAGTCGTTAAAGGTTTTTTTTTTTTTTTTTAGAATTGGGAGACATAAATCAAATAAGTGATTTCTTTTGAGTTTCTACAAAATCACACTTGATGATTTTCAAAGGAGCAGCGAGCATCTGCCAGGTTTCATCTTGTAATTACTTTTAGTTCTTTCTTTCGTTATTTCTTTCTTAATTTCTTTTTAACTTTGGGAAGACAACTCATAGAATTGGACCATTATTGGATAGGTTAACAAGACATCCGGAATCGTAATCGGTTCCCACACATTTCTAATTTTATATCTCGAAACCAAAAGTATTAACATAATCAGATATGACACCTCTTCCTAATGAGATATTTCTTCTATAAAATTTTTTTGTTGGGGATGAATTAACTAGGGGTTTTTTTTAATAAAGAAATTAAATGAAGTGTTGGTGTTAATATAAATATGCAACAAATTTATTATATGGAAAAACCCTATATAAGTACTAATATGTTTAGCTAGAGATGACAAATGGGTATTTCAGGCGGGGTAAAGATTATGTTGATCGTGTATGTTTTAAGTTTGCTTTATAACACCCCCATAATCCCTCCTCATATAAACTACGATAAATTACAGGAGTTTTTACGCCACGTGTGATAATACGTAAGACCAATACGAGAATACAACAGAAGTCCTTTCAAATAACCTGAAAATACTTTAATACTACTGAAATAAGAAAGTATGTAAATAAGAAAGTCGGAAACTATCCTATAATAGTGCCATTTTAAGAACAAGTCAAACCTTGACCCCAATAGTCAAGTAAAGTCAAACTTATAAATCAAAATAACTTTTTTAAGAAAGTACTCATGTACTATTACTCCCATCCGGATGCTTATGATTTAATTTCCATGCACATCAAGAACTTGTAGCTGCAACTTCTTCTCTAAACTCTGCTCCCCAAATGGGCTATCACAGGGTCGTTGAGAAAAAACAACAACCAAAAGAAAATAAAGAAATACATACATCAGCAACGCTGAGTACATAACACTACCAAACTAATGCAAATAATGATGCATGCAATCCTCAAACAACTTCGGCTTGCTCATCTTATGACACTACGTGCGACAAGCACATAACTAAACTTACTAAATACTTTCTTTTATTATTATTTGGTAATGAACGGGCACCATCCTCGTCTTCGATTCATACGACCTACTATTCCTTATGTAAGAGATCCCACACCTCTTACTAAAGTTCCATGAACTTTAAATAACTTGACTCGAGAATTTTAACTATTGAACCCTAGTTTTGATGATGACAAAGGAACAAAGATGCAAAATAAGTAGTGGACTAACGAGTTATTTAAGTGCATGAATTTCAAGGTATCATTGAAAGGAAAAAAGAGAATACTAAGTCAAGGCAGAAATCAATTTTGGATTTTGAAGACTAAGTGAAGATGTTTTCCTAATTGTACTGGAGCAGCATTGGAGCAAGAAGAATAAAGCGAGGCGTTTTATTTCTAGTTCCATTGTAAAGGAACGAGTAAAGATGGTAAGGAACCGTGGCAATTTTTATCTGAGAATGATAGTCTGTTTCTTTATAAGGAACAAACGAATTGGCACTAAACTAGTGAGTTAAAGGAACTAACAAATAAAAGGAACTAGACTTAGGCTTGAAGCATTACAACAGTACATTGATGACAGTTGATGAGATAATGCCTAGAATATAGGTAACTGTTTTTATCTAAGAGAAAATCTGATTTTATGGAAAATATTTTTAAGGAAAAGATTTTGTTTTTAAAAAAGATAACAAAAATATGATTCGGTTTTTACGGAATTTAGTTAAAGATAATATTTTTATTTAATTTCTGATTTAATATTTAATATGGTTTAAATTAAATCTTATTTTTGAGTAATGCTCAAAGTAGTTACTATAATTTAGGGGCAGTAACTAAAAACACGCCCATGTCTAAACAGTGATCATGGGATCATGAGATGTTTTGAGGGACGTGTTCCTTGGGGTAAGGAACATCATGGCCGGATAATGGTTTTTCACAAATGTATGTTTTAATTCCCACGTTCTAAATTACTGTCACTATAAATAATAATGTCTAAGTAAGTTCCAAATTGCGTCCGACTAAGAGTTTTAGTGAGTTTAACTAATTAGCCTTCATTCTCTCATAATAGCCATTTGTTCTTTGCTTTCTTACTCTAATTCCACTAAGCTTATTTCGATCAATTGTATTTTGGTTTTTGGGGTAAGGGGACTTTGAGTGAAGTTCTGTAAGAGAGAAGCTTTGAGTAAAGCAGAAAGAGTGAGAAAACTTCGAGTGAAGTTGAGAGGAACTACTGTTAAGGGAACATGGCTAGGAACTTGAGTTTAGGAACTCAAGGTGTGGCTCGTAAGTAGAATTAGGTTGTAACAAGTTGTTTGGCCTAATTAGTGAAAGAGTTGAGTTTAAAACCCTAGTGGTCGAGGTTGTTTCTTCTTGTTGGCCAAGAAGTTTTTCCTCGTAAAAATCCCTTGTGTTCCTTTGCTTGTTTATTTTTTAAGTTTAAACTTCCGCAAAAAGTTACGTTTATTTCTACACATACAATTCACCCCCCCTCTTGTAGTGTTCCTAGTGAAATAACAATTGGTATCATAGCCATAACTCACGAAAGATAGGAAACCCTATTGAGAAAAAGATCCAAGGAACAATGAATACCACCGAGAAACTTGAGGAAGGTTACTCTTCACAAAGGCCTCCCATGTTCAATGGGAATATCTACTCCTACTGGATGAACCGAATGGAGATATTCATCAAGGCTGAAAACTACCTGGTATGGAGAGTCATTGAAGTTGGTGATTTTGAGGTCACAACTACTAATGACAAAAATGAGGTAATTCTGAAAACCAATGACAAAGCTAATTTGAAAAAATGGAAGTAAATGTCATGACTGTTAAATTGTTGCATTGTGGACTTGGACCCCATGAACATAATAGGATCATGGGATGCAAATCCGCAAAGCAAATATGGGACTTACTAGAAGTAACCCACGAAGGAACTACTGAAGTCAAAATATCTAAAATTGATTTACTAATGAATCAATATGAACTGTTCTCCATGAATACTAAGGAAAGTATTCAAGAGATGTTTACTCGTTTCACTAACATTATTAATGAGTTAGCTTCTCTTAGAAAGTTTATTTCATCAGAGAAACAGGTTTGAAAGGTTCTTAGGAGTCTTCCTAAGGACAGATGGATGGCTAAGGTCACTGCTTTATAAGAAACCAAAGATTTCACTAAGTTCAATTTGGAACAGCTGGCTGGGTCACTTATGACTCATGAGCTTCACCTTGACACTGAGTATGGTGAAAGCTCCAAATCAAAGTCCATTGCTCTCAAAGCAGATGATGAAGATGACTCTGACTCAGAAGAAGAGGAAGCAACACTCAAGGTTCGAAAATTTCGAAAGATGTACAGGAACATGAAAAATGCAAACTATAAAGGTAAGACTAAAAAGTTTTCTAACAAAGCTGCTTGTCATAAATGTGGAAGTATAGATCACTTCATTAAGGAATGTCCACTTTGGGAAAATGATAAAACCAAAGAAAGAAACAAGGACCACTTTGCTGAAAGGAACAAGAAATCAAAGGCACCATTCTCTAAGGCAAACGTTCGAAAGGCAATGATAGCTGCTTGGGGAGATTCAGAGACGGAAGAAGAACAACAAATTGGAGAAACTTCAAAACTTTGCCTCATGGCAAATATTGATGAAAAATAAGATGAAGAGAATGTTGAGGTAAGCCAACATGAACTTGAGTCAGACCTAGATTGTAAAACTAGGGCTGAAATATATGATCTTCTTTATGATGCAATTCTTGAATGTAGAGATGAACGTGAAAAACGTGAACAAACTCTTAAAAAGTCTGCAAAGAACACATAGAATGGCTTAAGAAAATGAGAACAAATGTTGAAACTAGATTCAATTGATGTGTTTAACAAAAACTTAAAAATCAAAGAATATTATGAAAGTGTGAAAAATGAAAATTATCTAATTAATTTAGAAATTTCACACTTGAAGGAGTTTGTCCCTGTTCTAAGTTCCTTTGATATAAGATCAACCCCTTTGAAAGGATACAGATCTGAGATTGAAAATTTGAATAAAGAAAAAATTTTTAAAGGAACAGATCTGTAATCTTAAAAAGGAACTGGTTGTTGCAAGGAACAGAGGCAAAACGATGGTTGTTCCTAAGTGGATTGAGAAACCACATACCCAAAGAAAAGAAGGTCTTGGTTTTGAAAACTACAAGAAAAGGAACAAGACAAAATATGTTGACTACCTAGGCATAAATTTGTATGTATTGTGGAAAGGTAGGTCATTACATAAACAATGTCAACTAAAACTGAGATGATTGGCAGAATGTGAAAAAGTAACAAATAATGGGTTGTCAAATCAAGTCCTAGTCAAAAACAGGAATGCACCAAAGAAGGGGTTCCTACAACTAACAATTTATTGATTTTTGCAGGTTGGAGTGAGGGGGAACAACACATGGTATCTTTATAGTGGTTGTTCCAAGCACATGACATGAGACAAAACTAAGTTTCTATCACTCCAACCTATGAAGGTGGAAGTGTAACATTTGGTGACAATAAGAAAGGTAACATAGTTGCCATGGGCAAGGTTGGTAAGTCACCATACACTCCATTGAGAAATGTATTTTTAGTAAGGTCTAAAACATAATCTATTGAGTATTTCCAATTCTGTGACAAGGAAATATGTAAATTTAATAAGAAAAATGCTTGATCATTAACATTAAAACTAAGAAGGTTATCTTGGAAGGAACAAGGAAAGGGAACACATATATTGTGGATCTTGATCTTGTTCCTAAAATCAACTTAACTGTCTTAGTGTATTGAAGATGATTCACTTCTTTGGCAAAGCGTCTAGGACATGCTAGCTTTTCATTACTTGAAAACTTAGATCAAAAGATCTTAGGATTACCATCATAAAAATTTCATATTGATCAAGTTTGTGATGCATGTGCACGAGGACAGCAAGTTAGATCCTCTTTCAAATCTAAAACGATAGTAAGTACCACTAAACCATTAGAATTAATTCATATGGACTTATGTGGACCTATGAGAATTCAAAGTAGAAGTGGAAAGAGGTATGTATTAGTTATTGTAGATGACTACTCTAGGTATACTTGGGTTATTTTCTCGCTAGTAAAGATGAGACTTATGATGAGTTCCTTGTCTTTGCTAAAAGAGTTCAACATTTGAGTGGTCATAAAATAATGCATATTATATCCGATCATGGCAAGAATTTGAAAATTATAAATTTGATGACTTAAGCAGAGATAATGGCCTAGATCATAATTTTTCTGCCCCTAGACACCACAACAAAATGGTGTTGTAGAAAGGAAAAATAGAACTTTGGAGGAAATGTCTAGAACCATGTTAATTGCTAGTGAACTTCCAAGGAACTTTTGGGCTGAAGCTGTTAATACTGCTTGTCACATAATTAATCGTGCCATGATGAGACCTATCATAAACAAAAATCCTTATGAACTTTACTTTGGAAAGAAACCCAATATCACTTACTTTAGAACATTTGGTGCAAATGTTTTGTCATAATAATGGAAAAGATAATCTTGGAAATTTGATGCAAGGAGTGATGAAGCAATATTTTAGGATACTCATCACATAGTAAAGCTTATAGAGTTTACAAAAAGAACTATGTGTGTTGAAGGAGAGCATTCACATAATCTTTGATGAATATGGCAAATTCAATCCAAGCATACAGGTTGATGACTATGAAATTTGGTTGGTATAACCAAAATGCAGATTCAAATGAAGAAGAAGAAGTAAAAGAGAAAAGGAACGAAGAAATGAAAATAACACAACAATGATGTTCCTGTTCCTCAAGGTGAAGGAACTGTTCCTGTTCCTCAAGATGAAGGAACGAGTCTACTATGGCTAACAGAGGAACAACTGATCAAAGTTCCTCATCTACTCAAGGAACTTCGAGGAACAACTGTTCCTATAAGAAGTTTCAACCAAAACCTTGGAGACAACAAAAGTCACATCCAATGGAACTCATAATCAGTGACATATCAAAGGTACGCAAACTAGATCTCAGTTAAGGAATTTTTGTGCATTTCATGCGTTCCTATCAATGATGGAACCAAGAAATCATGAAGAAGCCCAACTGACTCTGATTGGATCCTGTGCAAGCTGAATTAAATGAGTTCGAAAGAAACAAGGTATGGCATCTAGTTCCTCTTCTAAACAACAAAAAGTAATTGGCTTAAAATGGGTGTTTAGAAATAAACTAGATGAATATGGAACCATTGTCAGGAACAAAGCTAGACTTGTAGTAAAAGGTTATAATCAACAAGAAGGAATAGACTATGAAGAAACCTTTGCTCCTGTAGCTAGATTAGAAGCCATTAGAATCTTAATTGCATTTGCTGCTTATTGGGATTTAAATTATATCAAATGGATGTTAAGTGTGCATTTCTAAATGGCTATTTAAATGAAGATGTATATGTTGAACAACCCCTGGTTTGAAAACAATAATCTCCCAAACCATGTCTACAAGCTTGATAAGCTCTTTATGGGTTAAAAAGCGCCTAGATCATGGTATGAGAGATTATCTAAGTTCCTTTTAGAAAAAATTTTAAAAGAGGAAAGGTTGATAAAACCTTGTTCCTAAAATCGAAAGGAACTGACATTTTCTTGTTCAAATATATGTTGATGACATCATATTCGGAGCAACAAATGAAACATTATGCAAAGAATTCTCAAATCTCATGAGTAATGAATTTGAAATGAGTATGATGGGTGAGTTAAATTTCTTTCTTGGTTACAAATCAACAAACTGAAAAGGAATAATTGTTCACCAACAAAAATACATAAAGGAACTATTAAGAAATATGGCCTCGAAAACTCAAAGATAAATCACACTCATATGGGAACTTCAACTAGATTAGATGAAGACTAGGAACAAGTGTTGATCAAACAAAATATAGAGGAATGATTGGTTCACTTTTGTATCTAACTGCTAGTCGTCCAGACATAGCTTTCAGTGTTGGTTTGTGTGCTAGATTTCAAGCTAATCCATAGGAATCTCATCTAACCGCCTGAAGAGAATTCTTAGATATCTTAAAGGAACAGATGATCTTGGACTCTACTATCCAAGAAGTGAACACATTTGAGCTAAAGGATATGCGATGCAGATTATGCTGGAGATCTTGTAAATAGGAAAAGCACCTCAGGTATGGTTCAATTTCTTAGTCATAGTTTAGTTTCTTGGAGTACCAAGAAACAAAACACAGTCGTTTATCCACTGCTGAAGCAGAATATGTAGCTATGCTGCATGTTGCTCTCAAATGCTTTGGATAAAGAACAACTATGTGACTATGGAATAAACTTTAATTGTGTTCCTATTTATTGTGATAATACTAGTGCCATTAGTATTTCAAAAGATCCAGTGCATCATTCAAGAGTTAAGCATATACATATCAGACATCACTTTTTAAAGAAAATGTGGAAAAAGGTTTGATTAAACTTGAGTTTTGTCAAACTGAAAATCAATTGCTGATATCTAACTAAGCTCTTACAAAGAGATAGATATGAAAAATTAAGGCTTGAGTTAGGTTTAATAAAACTTAAGTATTGTTCCTATTCCATCCCCATGTTTGAATTAATTTGACTTACTCTATGTGATATGAAGTGATTGTGTTTGATTGCCTAAGACCATTGCAAAATAAAATGTTGAAAGCATAAACATGAAATCAAAGGAATAAACAACTCACAAATGTCACATAATACTCCCCTTACTGTTCCTAAGGTAAAGAAACATGCATAATATGAAGAACGTTGATATGTAGCATAAGTTGTTCCTATAGCACAAGTTCCTTAGCTTTTATTTTCTTTCCAAAATTAAAAATCCAAAAAGATCCAAAAATCCCAAAAATATAGGAATCAGATTTAATTAAATTATGATTCTCATTTATCTGTTTTTCGCTTATTTTTTATTTTTATCTATTTTTTTCGCGTGTAACTCTTCACCTACTGTTACATGAATTTCTTCTCCTTCATTATTTCATCCCCAAAACTGTGTTCCTTAGTCGCTTCAACTTCACCATTGATATTCCTCACACCTCTTCACACACCATAAAACCCCAAACTTCACTTCACAAAATGGCAAAAACTCAGCAATTCACCTTTTCCAAACAAAAATCTCCCAAAACCTCTAAAATGGAAAACCCTCTTCTCCTACCAAAACCCTAGAAACCGAAAAAATTCAAGAAACACCCATTTGAAGAAGAACAAAAATTAGAATCACCGAGAAGAAGTGTGAGAAGGATAAAATTGATTGGGGAGTGATGAAGAAGAATCCCCGGAACAACTCAGGGGGAAGAAGAAGTTACCCTGTTCCTTCCAAAGGAACTGCTACTTCTTCTCCAAGAAACGAGTGAAAGAAGTGAATCAAGGTATGTTTAGGTTTTTGTGTCGATTTAGAATGGGCAAAAGAGTGAAATTCAATGAATTGACTGATATTCTAAAGGAACAGGGTATGGAATACCTGTTTGAATATGCATTTAACAATGCCTAGTTCCTTTAGCATGGATGAATTTTGTGCAAATTTTCTAACACTGATGGAATTTGACTATGAAGTAAGGGGAAGAACATAAAATTTTCTAAAGAAACTTTGGCAAAGATTTGGGAAGTTTCTTGCAAAGAAACTGATGTGTTCTTTTAAACGGAAAGGAACTGTTTCCTTTCCCAATTTTCCCTAAGACAAGATTGTTGAATCTTTTGGGGGAACTGCTGGCCAAAATAAAATCAACCATATATAACAAACTCTCTCCTGTCCACAAAGTCTTCTTTAACTTAGTTTGGAGAGCACTCATTCCTCGAACTGAAAAGAGGAATGAAGTGGGTCTCTTGGACATGTGTTATATGTTCTACCTAGACAACCACATCCAAATAAACTTCCCTTCTCGTTACATCCAACATTATACTCATTGTATAGAAAACAATTGTGTAGTTGGCTATGGAGCTTTAATCACTTCTCTCCTTCATCACTTTAGGTAAAGATAAACCGGATGGCCTACATTGGGAATTAAGCAAGGAAATAACCTAAATGAGAAAACACTTCATGGTTTGGATCTCTTTGTGCAAGAGGGAGTACTAACTTAAGGGAGAATTGCTCGCAGTTCCTCTAGCAAGAGAAAACTGCCTAGGGCAGTTGAAGAGGAACTGGCTGATGTCATTTTGGAGGAACAATTTCCTGCACCCACAGAACCAAAGGCACCTAAACCTAAGAGGCGCAAAACAATAGCCAAAAAGCCTACCCCTCCTGTTCCTAAAAGAGTTAGGCAGAGCTCTAGACAGAAAATTGCTCAAACTGCCCTTGTTCCTTTTAACAAGGACTCTCCATTACTTTTTTCTGATGCGGAGGAACAGGAACATAACTCTACTAAGGAATCAACTCCTCCATCCTCACCAAAAATCTCTGTTCCTCACACTAAAGTCTCTTCTATCTCTCCCTCATCCTTCTCTGTTCCTTCTAGCTTAGAACAATTAAAGGATGAGTTGACTGCTCCAAATCCCTTCTCCACCACCTCTACTGATCTTCCACCACCACCACCTTTTCTTCCTCTCATTTATTCCACAAAAAGTTACGTTTATTTCTACACATACAATTCACCCCCCTCTTGTAGTTTTCCTAGTGAAATAACATTAAGCTTGTTAGTAATGAAAGAGGGTGAGAGTGAGCCTCTAGACTCAACATCTTAGAGATAAATGATACGAGTGACACCTAGTCCAGTCAAAGATCTTGATAATTGGAATTCCATAAACTTGCTTGCTTAAATAAAAGCATTAGCATCGTCATGCTAAGCTATATGTAGGAGTGTAGTTCCACACTAACTCTCCCCTTATGTTCAATACTCATGGGGGATCCATCCCAAGAGTTTTATTGCCGGAGCCCATTATGTGAAACATAATCACAATAATAATACATTTTGCAAATAATTTTTTTTTATCTTTCTTTAACAAGTGAATGCAACAAACACCATAAATAACTCAATTCTAAATCCTTTGAGACATTGTTCATATTATTACTTTAATGACTCCTTGATTCCTTTCTTACTTTCATACGGATCCATGATCCAATGAGTTGAGTCCTTGCTCAATGATTCAAGTACTTGTGAGACCTTGCTTAATAACTTTAAAACTTCTGAGACCTTCCTCAACAAAATATATAACTTCTAGTGAGACCTTGCTCAATAAAATATATATCTTCTAATGACACCTTGCTCAATAAAATATATAACTTCTCATGAGACCTTGCTCAATAAATATAACATCTAGTGATACCTTGCTCAATAAAATATATGTTCTACTGAGACGTTGCTCAATAAAATATTCTCATGCAAACCCTAGCTTCAAGAATAACTTTAAATAACTTTAATCATGCTCAAAAGCAATTATCATCAATCACATGCTATCCAAATATAGGAATAACTTAAAAGTTCTATTCCTAATTTTCTTTCTAATTTCTCAACATGTACTCGAACAATTATAACATGCTATCATCAAGTAGCCCTTAACAACAACAATTCAAGGTTACTAATAAATAAAAATCAGCATTTTTAAAATAATAATAAAGCTTATTTTTTCTTAAATACGCTTCAAAATTATTTTTGGGTCATAAATTTGAAAATCCTTACTAGTAGGCAAAACCCAATATAAACTAATACATAAAATATCCTAAAAATTAATAATTCGAATATTGCTGTAATTTATTAAATAAATAATAACCAATTTTTTTTTTACAACAGGTTCGAAACCACAACCCAATCGGCGCCACCACGAGCACCACCTACACCACCACCGGTGCAGCGGTGGCAAGGCGGCACTCGTCGTGCCTAGCCGTCACCACCACTATCGGCACGGTAGCGGGACAGAGGACACTCGCCGATGCCCACCCGGCGCCCCACCACCGCGGGTGGCCGGAATTTGCGAGCCAAAAGAAGGGCAAGAGAGAGAGAAAATAAGGAAGAAAACCCCCAAAATTCAGAAAAATATTCACCTTTTTGCTTCCCTTTAATATTTGCAAGATCCTCCTATAATTTTCAAAAACAAAACTAGATTAGAACTTTAATATTTGAAGAAATTGCTAGAAGAAGAACTAGGGTTTGAGAGAGAAAAACCCATCTTACTCTTTCTTTTGGAAATGTGGCTACCAAAATGATGGGAAAACTAGGGTTTCCCTTTTTATAGTGGTAGTCTTTTTGGGTAAAAGGCTAAAATACCCTTACTCATCAAATTACCAAAATACATTTCATGATGAAATTGCCAAAATAATCTTCCTAATAATATTACCAAAATACTTTCTTGAAAAGACTAAAATATATCTTTGTGAAAATACTCAAATACTCTTTTGGTAAAATAACCAAAATACCCTTCTGCTCTTAAATACTGAAATTAAATAGCTTTAATAATTCAAACTGATTAAGACTATTTAATTAAATATCTTTAAAATATGGGAGATTATAGTCTACCCCCTCCCCCCTTAAAAGAAATTTCGTCCCAAAACTTAAACAAAACCTCCTCTCTTATCCAAACTTTCAACTTTGAAAACTCATGAGCATTACTCCCTAATATAGCTCTTTCTTAAGAAGTAGCCAAATAATACGCTACTAAGTAAAACGAGTATCCAAATAATACGCTACTAAGTAAAACAAGTAGCCATATAATACGCTCCTAAGTAAATAAGTAGCCAAATAATACGCTACTAAATAAAACAAGTAGCCAAATAATACGCTACTGTGTAAAACAAGTAGCCAAATAATACGCTACTAAATAAAACTTCTGCCTTGAATGTTTAAACTATGAAATGCTTACTTTGCTTTAAAAGTTTTCCTTAAAAACTCTAAAATTGGTGCACAAACGAAACAAATTCTTACTAATTTCTAGCATAGTGCGCGCACGCACTCTACCCCCCTTAAAGGAGTTATGTCGCGGAACTCAACTCACCTAGCCGAAAAGCTCAGGATATTTCTTCTCATCTCATCTTCAGTCTACCAGGAAGCCTCTTCGGTACACTGGTTAGACCACAAAACCTTGAGTATCTTTATATCTTTATTTCTTGTACTCCTCACCATAGAGTCCAAGATCTTCATTGGTCTCACTTTGAAAAAAAGAGTCTCATCCACTTCTATAATCTCGGGATCTAATACGTGAGACTTATTGGGCACATATCTCTTTAGTTGGGATACATGGAACACATAATGCACCTTCCCCAACTTATTTGGCAAATTCAAATGATAAGCTAAGCTTCCAATTCTTTCAATAATGTCATCGGGACCTATAAATTTCGGGCTAAGCTTTCCTTTTTACCCAAAACGTATCACCCATTTCATAGGTGACACATTCAGTAAGACTTTCTCGCCTACTCGATACTCACTATCTGTTCTATTCTGATCTGCATAGGCCTTTTGACGATCCTGGGTCGCCCTCATCTTCTCACGGATATATCTCACTTGATTAACGGTATCCTTAATCAATTGCAGTCCCAAAGTAACCGTCTCGCTAATATCATTCCAACATAATGGACTGCGACATTTCCGACCGTATAGAGCTTCGAAAGGAGCAATCTTAATGTGGGAATGGTAGCTGCTATTGTATGAGAATTCCATTAAAGCCAACATCTCATCCCAAGTCTTAGGGTAATCTAAGGCACATGCCCTTAACATGTCCTCGAAAGTCTGAATGGTTCTCTCCGATTAACCATCAGTTGCTGGATGAAAAGCTATACTCTTAAGCACATCGGTCCCAAAAGCTTTCTGTAATGCTTCCCAAAAATGAGATAAGAATCTTGATTCCTTATCAGACACGATAGTGGGATGAACTCCATGATGCCTCACCACTTAGTCCACATATACTTTACCACATTGTTCCATCGACCAATAGTCCTTCATTGGAACAAATTTTGCTTCCTTAGTTAGTCTATCTATGATCACCCACACCTTGGTGAATCCTTTCGCTGTGTTGGGAAGACCTACAACGAAATTCATTGCTATATGATCAAACTTCCACTCAGCCACTGGTAACGGTTTAATCGTCCCTTGAGGTCTCTTGTGTTCGCTCTTTACCTTCTAACAAGTCAAACACCTACCAGCGAATTCAACCACTTCTCTCTTCATATTGTTCCACTAGAACATTAACTTCAAATCCTTATACAACATATCCCCTCCCGGGTGGATAGAATAAGTCGTGTTATGCCCTTCTTTCATCACTTTCTCTTTCAACTTGGTGCAGCTCGACGGTATGCACCACCTTTCACTGAATCGGACACTTCCATTGTCATGGGTGCTAAACTCCTTTGTCTTTTTCGCGTCGATCAACTTCTTTATCTTCTCCATTTCCTCATTCCCTTCTTGAGGCTTTATAATTTCTTCATTCAATGTTTATTGGATTGAAATGGCATTTAAGCCCTCTTCCACTCCACCACTCCACCACTCCCAACAACTTCAATGTTGAGCTTCCTTAATTTGTCACACAACTTATCTGGAAGTACCAAAGTACTTAAAGTATGGCTAGACTTACGACTTAGCGCGTCGGCAACAACGTTTGCCTTTCCTTCATGGTATAAGATCTCAATATCATAGTCATTAACCGATTCCAACATCTTCTCTGTCTCATATTCAAATCTTTCTGAGTATACAAATACCTCAAACTCTTGTGATCTGTATACAACTTCACCTTCACTCCATAGAAGTAGTGTCACCAAATATTCAAAGCTGATACGGATGGGAGATGACCGTGCCAGCCACTGTGCCAACCACTGTACTGGAATCCTAGTTCTGTTAGGATTCGTACATAGTGTCCTAGTTCTGTTAGGAGTCTATGTATTTTAATTGCTTTAGAAGTGTTTGAGTGATAAAGGAATCCTATTATATATAGGAGTCTAATTCCTTATCATTGAGTCTTAGTAATTATCTTATAATAGGCGTGTGTTATTGATAAGTAATTAGTTTTTTATTTATTTTTATACTTAAGATAAAGATAGATAAGTTTGTTAGTTGTTGTCTTGAAGCTTTATAAGTTTTTAATATTATTAGGAAACTTGTACTATAAATATAAGTTTCGGCCATAATAAAAAGGGAGAGAGTAGTTTTTGTTTAAAGATTAAACGTAAGTTTATGATTGATTTTGGACGTACTTAATTCCAAGTTTGCATTGTTTTTAGAGCGTGAATCTAAATACAAGAACCTTAGTTTTAGGCGAGTGAAACCTAAAACTAAGCGAGATTTGTGTGAGTTAGTGAGTGAAGCTAATAAACCAATCTTAAATCCTTTCCTAATTCAAGTTTAAGGTGAGTGAAGCCCTAAAAGTGAATTAGAACCCTTAGTGGAGATTAACTGAGTGAAGGTTATTCGAAGCTAAGCAGATTACAGTCGTGGAATCACATCAAGTGGTATCATAGCAAGGGTCACTGTGGTGGCGCGTGAAGGCGCGTGTGACATTGGATTTCGAATTTTTTTGGTTCTGTTGAAAGCTAACATACAAGGCTACATCTTGTCAAAATTTCCGCCCATTCCGATCAGTAATGAAGTCACAGAGAAAGCAATCATTGGACGTAAATTTTTGTTTTTCGGACAGATTACATACTGTGAGTGAAATAAAAACTGCATTCGATTGGATTATTATTTTTGTGAAATTTGGGTCGAGTATTCAGGACACATAGGGGTATGTTATGACAAAATTTCATGAGATTTCGAGGTGTTTTACTTATGTTTAAGATCTCAAACTCCGAGTGAAATTTAGGGTTTACTGAAAAATTTCAAGTCGGTTATTATTGTTTGGTTCATATGGATGAATTTGATTTAATATTGAGCCTCGAGCAAGCTCTTGTACGTATGAAAGAAGCCACTGCAAGGTTAATTCTTTGATGCAACAACATAAAGATAAACGACACGAAGAAAAACAATAACTTCCTATTGTTGAGGATGAAGAAAAGTTCAGAACTTTTTCTTGTTTTAAGGATAAAGATTTGATCTTTGAAGTTTCTCATGAGGAACCGGTGGTACCTAATGTTGATTTGCAAGAATATGAACTTTTAGTTAATATTTCATGTACTTTGGCGCCTAGGGTTGCTGATGATCGTGGTTTTCCCGAGGATTTACATGCTCTTTTTAGGAGGGATAAATTACAACTAGGGACAAATCAAGATTTCAAGCCTAAGATTTCATGCAGTAGAAGAGCATGATGAACTACGCCACATATTCATCGTGTATATGGTTGTATGCTTGATTTGGATATTTCATGGTTACTATGGAACTTGACGACAAGTTTGTTCTCAAGAGGGGGAGTATGATACGGATGGGAGATGACTGTGCTAGCCACTGTCCTGGAATCCTAGTTCTGTTAGGATTCGTACATAGTGTCCTAGTTCTGTTAGGAGTCTATGTATTTTAATTGCTTTATAAGTATTTGAGTGATAAAAGAATCCTATTATAAGTAGGAGTCTAATTCCTTATCATTGAGTCTTAGTAATTATCTTATAATAGGCGTGTGTTATAGATAAGTAATTAGTTTATTATTTATCTTTATCCTTACGATAAAGATAGATAAGTTTGTTAGTTGTTAACTTTAAGCTTTATTAGTTTTTAATATGATTAGGAAACTTGTACTATAAATATAAGTTTCTGCCATAATAAAAAGGGAGAGAGTAGTTTTTGTTTAAAGATTAAACTTAAGTTTATGATTGATTTTGGACGTACTTAATTCCAAGATTGCATTGTTTTTAAAGAGTGAATCTATATACAAGAACCTTAGATTTAGGTGAGTGAAACCTAAAACTAAACGAGATTTGCGTGAGTTAGTGAGTGAAACTAATAAGCTAATCTCAAATCCTTTCCTTATTCAAGTTTAAGGTGAGTGAAGCCCTAAAAGTGAATTAGAACCCTTAGTGAAGATTAACTGAGTGAAGGTTATTCGAAGCTAAGGAGATTCCAGTCGCGGAATCATATCAAAAGCAAAACACTATTGCGGCTAACTATAGATCATGGGTTGGGCAATCACTTCGTGTAAGCTATAACCTTTCGATTTTGCATCAACACACACCCTAAACCATTTTTCGAGGTGTCACTATATACCTCCAACTCAGCATTCTCCTCTGGTAACGTCAAAATCGGAGTTGTAGTCAACAACTCCTTAAGCTTCTTAAAGGCTTTCTCACACTCCTCAGTCCATATGAACTTCATATACTTCGTCATAAGACTAGTCATTGGTTTAGCTACCCTCGAAAAGTCCTTCACAGAACGTCTATAGTAGCTAGCTAGACCCAAGAAACTCCTTATATCAGTGATATTCCTAGGTGTAGGCCATTCGCTCACTATGGTTATCTTCGACGGATCTACGAAAATTCCCTTCTTTGACACAATGTGGGCAAGAAACGCCATTCTTCCATCCAAAATACACAATTTGAGAAATTTGCGTAAAGCTGATGCTCCCTAAGTGTAGATAATAATACCCATCTCAAGTGCTCTTCACGCTCCTCCTCGCTCTTCGAGTAGATAATGATATCATGGATGAATACGACTACAAATTTGTCCAAATACTCTTGAAATACTCTATTCATGAGGTCCATAAACATCGTTGGTGCATTGGTTAAACAAAATGGCATCACGGAGAAGTAACCATATATACCTTGTCCTAAAGGCAGTCTTTGGTATGTCTTTCTCCCCAATCTGCAATTGGTGATACCCTGACCTCAAGTCTATCTTTGAAAGTATTCCATCCTATAGGGTGTTTTTGATATAGGGGCAGTTCCGGGAACTAAGTCTATGGTAAATTCTATGTTAGTCTTGGACGAACACTTAAACAACTACAAGAGGGGGGTGAATTGTAGTTGGAGAGATTTTCAAACTTTTTGCGAAAATAAAAGAATGAATGAATAAGAAAGAAATAATTGCTATGAAAAGAAAGAACTAGGAACACGAGATTTTTACAACGAAAACTTCGTATGCCCAATAGGAAGAAAAACCTTAACCACGAGGGAATTTGACTCAATTCTCTTTAATAACTTTAGGCCAAAAGACTCTCTTTTGTACAACCTAAACTCGGACCAACTCTGTTCCACTAGGAACTGGTTCCCTGTCAGCTTGTTCCCCCTGAACAGTTGACTTTCTCCCTTGACTTCACTTAAAGTCTTTTTTCTTTCTCTCTTCTCTTTCTCTTTCTCTTTTTCTCTCAAAATGATTACAGACTTAGATTCACTCAACCCAATCTATAATACATCAATTGCAAAGAAGAAGAAAACCGAATGTACTTTCACTAAAAATATTACATAGAAAATTCTAAAAGCATACATAAAAAGATAAGTACAAACAACTATTTGTAGAGACCTATCTTCTCGAGTTCTTCTCCACGATCTTCTCCAAGATCTTCTCCATGATCACACATAGCTTCAGCCACTTCTCCCATTAATATGTCCGTTGAATTTTTGCCGTTGGTTAGTTAGGCTTCCACAATCTCAGCCACTAACACACGCGCAACTCCACGTTCACAAGCCTTGTAAATAGGTTGGTTGTTGTGGTTCCTAAATTGTAGGAACTACCTCAACGCATCTATTTTTGAGCGCTTGTTTAGGTTAGATTTTGGCGGCTCCTTGTTTATAGAAAAATTAAAAAGGCTACACACAAACTAACTAAACAGAATATTTTGGAATCATAATATATCAAATTTTTACCTCCATAATATTAATAGTTTGTCACAAATAAAGTTTAACAACTTAATCTTGATTAAACTCCTAATCAATTCTTCATAAGTTATTTAACATATTATTTGTGAAGTCTAAAAATAAATAAACTAATTAAAATTGAAAGAATAAATCTAATTAAATAAAATAATCAAAACAGAAAGAATAAATCTAAAACACACGAAATTAAATCTAACAAAATAAACTAAAAACAGACTAATAAAATAAACTAAAATCAAATAAACTTTAATTATTTGTCATTATCAAAATAATGATAACAATATTCCCCCTTTTTTATTATGACAAATAATTAACAAAAAATTTTATGTTTTTATGTTTTGAAAGAAAATCTAAAGACTAAGATTATAACTCACAAAACAAATAAAATACACAAACTATACTTAAGTAAACTCTACTGAGACTGGGAACAGGATCAAACTTGACTGGGAATAGGGATGAGAAAAACATGCATAGGAACTAAGATAAAAAAATTTTAGACACTATATCTCTTCCCCCTTTGTCATTATCAAAACCAGGGAATGTTCCTGCAGGACTAGAGAGTCAACAGTCTAGTCAGCAATCAAGTTGCTCAAACATAGATCTCATAATATTAGCCGTCCAAACACACAAACAAATAGGCATGCAAAAAGCAACATTATAGACAACAGATATTACGCAATATGCAGAGTAAAGCAGAAGAAAGTAAAGAAATTAAAGAGAAATTAAAAGTACTTCATGTGTCTCAGAAGGACACAAGAAGAGATATCCAAAAGTGATTGTTTAATAATTACAGCCAAAAAAAACTTGTTCAATTGTTCCAAAGTTAAGAGAAGTTAGGGTTTGGAGCGTTTGAAGAGAGAGGAGACCACATAATCAATCTTGGAGAGCACACCATCCACCTTGTTCATGATCCCCATATCAGCATTTTTGATGGCAATCAGTTGTTGTTGCTGCTGAGAGTCCAGAACATTTACAGTGGCTTCAATGGCATTGATCCTGGTGTGTAGAAGGGTCAAGGAGTCGTGAATTTCCCGGAGTAGCTTGCTGAGCCCAGTTGTAGACAGCAACGGAAAATCCACAGTAGTAAAAGGAACGGGATCAAAGTCTAGGTGAATAAACACTGTTTCACCTTGATTCTGCTCCTTCAGAGACTTGGACCCAGCCAAACCTTTGACTCTTCCTCACAAACCCACTTGGAACCCCCTCTTCATCCAACTTCCTCTTGCTACCCACCTCAACCTTTACTGGAGTTTCTTCCCTCTCAAAATCTATCTTCCCATTTACCAACCTCAAACTAAGCCTGGTCAGAGTTTCCTTTGTAAGATAATTTTCTGGCTCAAGAGAAAAAGTGGGACAGGCAGGCAGTTTAACTTTGCAGTGTTTGAAAATAGAGGAGAGAAGATTTCCATAACCCACTTTGGTGTTATGGGTAATGTAGTGAGAAAGATGTGAAATAATCAAGGAGGGAAGGTTGATTTTTAGTTTTTGGCAAGGCAGTACATAATGGAAAGATCCATTAGACTTGCTGGGTTCTTTTTGAGGAACGGGGTAAAATGAATCGCCAAACAAACTGGAATAACAACTTATGAAATGGAGATAATTCTTTTTGATCTAAAGATAAAGTATTTGAATTGCCGTTAAAGAAAGCAAGAATTGTAGCATTTGAAACTCCATTTATGTTCAATTTAGCCTTACCCTTAATGTAATCCTTGTAACCCTCAATTGGGACATCAAACTATTCCCCCAGTTTCTTCTCAGTTATAGTAACGACAGACCCATTAACTAATGACACACAAACACCCTCAGTTATGGTAAACCTAGAACAAAATGCTTTCATTTCTTTTTCATAAAGACCCTCATCCAAACTGACAATTTTCAACCATTTCTGAAATTTTAAAATGTTCAATAACTTAGTCCACTTGGACTTTTTGCACCATGCAACATCGACACAAAAGCCCACAAGAAATTGTGAAGATTTTGTTTTCTTACCTCAGTTTGTAGGTACTATAATATCTTTTTCTTGGTCGCTTTCAACCTCGTTTTCACCATCTTCATTTTTCTTAGATTAATTGAACGCGTAATAGTGGCTATAATTCAGATTAATGTTTTTAATTTTTGGACGGAAAGGTGTGAAAAGAAAGAGAAACAAGGAAATTTGGAGGGAAAAATAGGAAGCTAGAAAATAAAAAATTACTCTTGCATATAATAAAATTGTGTCCATAATGTACAAACTACATACGTACCAAATATGTGCAACGACACTAAGGGTAATATTCAAAAACATATGTGAGTCCTTATACTTGACCCTAGGTGTATGAATTTAATTCATGAAGGTTGCAGGACATACTTAGTAAGAAACAATTGGGGGAATCAACATTATGTGTACATTTAAACAATTTTTTATCATTCCTAGTTCCAAGCGTATCTTTTCAAACCAGTCCCTAGATAGAGGTTTAGTCAATATGTCAGCTATTTGATTTTCAGTTGGACAAAAATCAACTTTGACTAATCCCTTCTCTACATTGTCTTTTAGGAAATGATGTCTAATGTGAATATGCTTGACTCTAGAGTGATGAACTGGATCCTTGGAAATGCAAATGGCACTAGTATTATCACAGATATAGGAACACACTTAAATTTTATGCCAAAGTCACGTACCTGTTGCTTGATCCATAATACCTGAGAGCAGCAAGCAGCACTGCCACGTATTCAGCTCTGCTGTGGAAAGAGCAACTGTGTTTTGTTTCTTTGAGCTCCAAGAAACCA
Organism: Beta vulgaris subsp. vulgaris; assembly: GCF_026745355.1. NCBI lineage: Eukaryota > Viridiplantae > Streptophyta > Magnoliopsida > Caryophyllales > Amaranthaceae > Beta > Beta vulgaris. The sequence continues at coordinate 17,977,812 of NC_079202.1, forward strand.
AGCTTGATCCTAGGAACTGGAATAATACCCGAGTGCTTTTGCGATTCACCAAGTCTCCAGCATAGTCAGCATCGGAATAGCTTACTAGATCAAAGATGTCACTTCGAGGATAGAACAAACAAAGATCATCACTTCCTTTCAAATATCTAAGAATCCTTTTGACAGCTGTCAAATGAGATTCCTTAGGATTTGATTGGAATCTACACTAAACCAACACTAAAGGAATATCAGGCCTACTAGCAGTTAGATAAAGTAAGGAACCAATCATACCTCTATATAGTTTCTGATCTACGGACTTACCACTTTGATCCTCATCTAACCTTGTACCTGTTCCTATAGGAGTATGGTTTGTTTTTGCTTGATCCATCCATATTTTTTCAATAACTCCTTTACGTATTTTTGTTGATGGATCATTGTTCCTTTTCAGTTTGCTTGATTTGCAAACCAAAAAGAAGTTTTACTCTCCATCATGCTCATTTCAAATTCACTACGCATTAACTCAGCAAATTCTTTACAAAGAGATTCGTTAGTTGCACCAAAAATTATATCATCCACATAAATCTGAACCACTAGGATGTTTGTTCCTTTGGATCGAAGGAACAGGGTCCTATCAACTTTTCCTCGTATAAAGTCATTAGAAAGTAAGAATTTTGAAAGTCTTTCATACCATGATCTAGGAGCTTGCTTAAGCCCATAAAGAGCTTTATCTAGCTTATAGACATGATTGGAAGATCGGGTTTTCAAAACCGGAGGTTGTTCCACATAGACGTCTTCAATCAAATATCCATTTAAAAAGGCACATTTGACGTCCATTTGGTACAACCTAAAACCCATGAATGCTGCAAAGGCAATCAAAATTCTTATTGCTTCTATTCTAGCTACAGGAGCAAAGGTTTCATCAAAGTCAATACCTTCTTGTTGATTATACCCTTTGGCTACGAGTCTGGCTTTGTTTCTTATGACTGTTCCATGTTCGTCTAGCTTGTTCCTGAAGACCCATTTTAGTCCAATCACCTTTTGGTTTTTAGGCTTGGTCTCAAGATGCCAGACCTTGTTCCTTTGGAACTCATTTAGTTCCTCTTGCATGGCGTTTATCCAGTCAGACTCCAGTAGGGCATCATTGTGATCTCGTGGTTCTGTCATAGACAAAAAGGCATGGAAAGCACAGAAATTTTTCAGTTGGGATCTCGTTTGAGTTCCCTTTTCAATATCACTTACTATTAAATCCAATGGATGGGATTTCAGATGTTTCCATGGTCTTGGTTCAAATCTCCTTGTCTCTGCTCCTCCAGCTTGAGGAGCTTCATTCGTCTCGTCTACTGGATGAATTTCTGATGCTCGTTCCTCCTGTATAACAGGATCAGGAACAACTATCTCTTCTTCAAGAATATGCTTTTTGTCGGTTCCTGCAGGTGTTAGTTCCTCATCAATGTTTACTGACTCCTCAATACGAGTCAGTCCTATTTCAAAGTCATTTTCATGACTTAGTTCCTGTAGAGAGTTAGTTTCATCAAAAAAACATGGACACTTTCCTCAACACACATTGTTCGTTTGTTGTAAACTCTATATGCTTTACTACTTAAAGCATATCCAATAAAAAAGCCTCATCACTTCTAGCATCAAACTTTCCTAAATTGTCTTTACCATTGTTATGTACAAAGCATTTACACCAAAGATTCTAAAGTAAGATATTGGGTTTTCTTCCTTTGAGAGCTCATAAGGGGTCTTCAAGACAATAGGTCTTAGCATGACTCTATTATTATATAGCATGCGTATTCACTGCTTCAGCCCAAAATTCTTCGGAAGATTGCTTGCTATGATCATTGTTCTTGCCATGTCCTCCAAAGTGCGATTCTTCCTTCTACCACGCCATTTTGTTGTGGAGTTCTAGGAGCTGAGAATTGTGATCAAGTCCTTCGTTTTTGCAAAACTCATCAAATTTTGAGTTTTCAAACTCCTTACCATGATCAGAACGCAAGTGCTTAATTTTAAAACCACTTATTCTTTGAGTTCTTTTTCCAAAGTTAAAAAATTCATTAAATGTCTCATCTTTGCTATGGAGAAAATAACCGAAGTGTATCTTGAAAAATCGTCAACTATAACAAGCATATATCTCTTACCAGATCGACTTTGGATTTGAACAGGGCCACATACATAAGTCCATATGAATCAATTTAAGAGGACTTTATGTACTTACCATTTTCTTTGATTTGAACGAGGATCTAACTTATTTACCTTTTGCACATGGTCCACAAACTTCATGATTTGAGACTTTGATAGTTGGTAATCCAACACAAGTCCTTACCACTTAGTTCTGGAGCAATGTCATACTTGCGTGACCACATCTTTTATGCCAAAGAAGTGGTTTATTGCGACGCACTTAAATAAGTTCGATTGTTCCTAGGAACAAGGTTGAGATCAACAACGTAGTGTTCCCTTTCCTTGTTCCTTCAGAATTTTGGTACCTGTTCCTGCATTACTTACTACCAACATCATCAGTAAAATTTACACTGTTCCCTTTGTCACAAAATTGAGAAATACTAAGCAGATTGTGTTTTAAACCCTCGACCAAAAATACATTGTCTATGGAATGTGACTTAGACTTTCCTACCTTCCCTATTGCTACAATTTTACCGGTAAGATTGTCTCCGAAAGTCAAAGTTCCTCCATCATAGGCTGAAAGCAAGAGAAATTTCTCTTTATCTCTTGTCATGTGTTTAGAACAACCGCTATCGAGGTACCACAGGTTGTTCCCCCTCACTTTAGCCTGTATCAAAGCAATCAGTCAGTGGTAGGAACCCAGTTTGACTTGGGTTCCTCTGTCGGCTAGTATTTCTCTTAATTTCACAACTTGCTTAACTAAGTGGTGTTCATTTCAATATGTTCTTCTCGGGAGCAACAGTCAGACACTAGGTGTCCACTATTCCGACAGTAAGAGCATATTCGGCTGCTTGGAAGATCAACATATTTTTTCATTTTGTTTTTCTTCTTGTGATTGAAACCTAACCCACTTCTTCCTTCATTTTTATATTTTTGTATCCAACTCACTGGATCAGGAAGTTTCGTTCTAGAAGATTCCATTTTCTCTTTAATCCAGATATTTACTTAAAACTTTTTCATGTTCGAATTTTAACTTTTCGAACTCGATTATATTTATAGAGGAACTGGTTCCTTCAGGAACGAATAGTTTCAATTCAGCCATTTCCATATTCAAGAAGTAATTTTCATTTTTAGCATTTTCAAAAGCTTCTCGAATATGTCGGGTTTTGATCAAAGACTTCAAAGAATCTGTCCTCAATGTTTGCATTCACTGTTTTAAACCAATTTTAAACCTTGTAGTCATCCAAAGTTTCCAAAAGTAGTTTTATTAATTGATTCTTTGAAAGTTATTTTAACTCTTCTTCAATAACATTTATGTGTACCTTGTTGTTTGGCAAGTCTTCTTCCTTGTCTGTTTTTGCCATGAGACATAAATGAGTTGTCTCCTCTTCTGGTTGTTCCTGCTCCTCGTCTGAATCCGATTCTCCCCAGGCAGCAACCATGGCTCTTCTCATATCAACTTTTTAGAAAGGTGTTTACTGTTCCTTTCCCTTCTCCTTGTATTTTCCTTTGCTATTTTCATTTTCCCAGAGAGGGCATTCCTTTATAAAGTGATCCGGACTTCCACACTTGTGACGGCTTAGCTTCCCTGGCTTTTGCAAGCTCTTTCCTTTGTAATTTTTGTTGAATAATTTTTTAAATCTTTTCATGATTAGTGCTGCCTCTTCATCATCAGTTTCTGAATCCTCTAGATCATCGAACTTGAGAGCCAAAGCCTTAGGCCTATTAGAGTCAGCTTCATGAGTTCCTAAATAAATTTCGTGAGTCAACAAGGAACCGGAAAGTGGCTCGATATTGAATGTGGTGAAATCTTTTGTTTCAAGCAGGGCAGTCACCTTTGCCATCCATTTTTCATCCTGAGAAAGACTTCGTAGAACTTTTCGTACTTGTTCCTCCGGAGTGATGATCTTTCCTAGAGATTCAAGTTCATTAATAATGTTGGAGAACCTTGTGAGAATCTCTTGAACAGACTCCTTAGGCTTCATTTGGATTAGCTCATATTTGTGCATGAGCATGTCAATATTTGATCTCTTGACTTCGTTTGTTCCTTCGTGAGTAAGTTGAAGAAGTTCCCACATTTGCTTGGCTGATTTGCATCCCATGATTCGATTGTGTTCATGGGGACCAAGACCACAGTGGAGAATCTTTTTGGCCAAGTTATTCATCTCCATCTTGTCGAAGTCATCTTTATCATATTTGGAGAGAGGCTTGGGGATTTCTTCACCTTTTTCATTTTTCTCTGTGACTTCGGAGTCACCAATCTCTATTGCTCTCCAAACTTGATAATTTTCGGCCTTGATAAAAATTTTCATACAATTCTTCCATTATGGATAATACTTGCCATTAAACATGGGCGGACGCTGAGTTGAGTAACCTTCTTCCAATCTTTCTCCTGATGTGTTCATCGTTTCCAGGAACTAGCTCCTCAACGTTAACTGATTTTGGAGGAACTAGGCTCTGACACCAATTGTTAGTCTTGGACGAACACTTAAACAACTACAAGAGGGGGGGTGAATTGTAGTTGGAGAGATTTTCAAACTTTTTGAGCAAAAAAAAGAATCATTGAATAAGAAAGAAATAATTGCATGAATAAGAAAGAACTAGGAATACGATATTTTTACAAATAAAACTTCCTAGGCCCAATAGGAAGAAAAACCTTGACCACGAGGGATTTTGACTCAATTCTCTTTAATAACTTTAGGCCAAAAGACTCTCTTTTGTACAACCTAAACTCGGACCAACTCTATTCCACTAGGAACTGGTTCCCTGTCAGCTTGTTCCCCCTTGAACAGTTGACTTTCTCCCTTGACTTCACTCGAAGTCTTTTCTCTTTCTCTTTCTCTTTTTCTCTCAAAATGATTACAGACTTAGATTAACTCAACCCAATATATAATACATCAATTGCTAAGAAGAAGAAAACTAATGTACTTTCACTAAAAATATTGCATAGATAATTTTGAAAGCATACATAAAAAGATCGTTACAAACAGCTATTTGTAGAGACCTATCTTCTCGATTTCTTCTCCACGATCTTCTCCAAGATCTTGTCCATGATCTTCTCCATGATCACACATACCTTCAGCCACTTCTCCCATGGAATTTTTACCGTTGGCAGTTGGTTAGTTAGGCTTCCACAATCTTAGCCACTAACACACGCGCAACTCCACGTTCACACGCCTTGTAAATAGGTTGGTTGTTGTGGTTCCTAAATTGTAGGAACTACCTCCACGCATCTATTTTTGAGTGCTTGTTTAGCTTAGATTTTGGCGACTCCTTGTTTATAGAAAAATCAAAAAGGCTGCACACAAACTAACTAAACAGAATATTATGAAATCATAATATATCAAATTTTTACCTCCATAATATTAACAGTTTGTCACAAATAATTAACAACTTAATCTTGATTAAACTCCTAATCAGTTCTTCATAAGTTATTTAACATATTATTTGTGAAGTCTAAAAATAAATAAACTAATTAAAATTAAAAGAATAAATCTAACAAAATAAAATAATTAAAACAGAAAGAATAAATCTAAAACACACGAAATTAAACCTAAGAAAATAAACTAAAAATGGACTAATAAAATAAACTAAAATCAAATAAACTTTAATTATTTGTCATTATCAAAAGAATGAAATAATATTCTAACTCCCTTTGAGGTGGCATTCCCGGTATATCTTCAGGAAATACGTCTCGAAACTCATTCACCACCTTCACATGTTCTACCTTAAGCTTCTATTCTTCCAACCTCTAAACACTACACAAGAATAACAGAGCTCCCTTACTCACTTACTTTACCAAACTTAAGGTTGAAATGATCTTAATTCTACCTTCTTGTGGTTTAGTCTTGAAAGTCACCTTTTTTCCATTCTTATTCCTGAATCTCACTTTTTGTTCTCCACAAATAATCTCCGCTTTATACTCCTTAAGCTGATCCATTTCTAAAATGATCTGCAAGTCTTCCAACGGAAACTCCATGAGGTTGCTTTCAAAGTCTACATCCCCAATTCTCACAAGGACGTTCTCATATACTCTTGAGCAAGTTACTACATCCCCAAATGATAACATAATAGGAATTTCAACATCTCTAGGGTATCCTAAGCCATATTTTAAAACAACTAACTTTGAAACAAATGAACGTTCGGCTCCTGAATCAAATAAAGTTTTAGCAAAAGTGGAATTAATAGAAACATTACCCGTAACTACGTCCTTAGACATCTCAGCTTCTCTAGCACTTATGACATTCAATCTTACCACTGTAGGCACACTAAGCTAGCTCCACTCAAAACGGTCTTGTTGTTCCCATTTTGCTTGTTCCCACCATGATAGTTGTTGCCTCCTGAGTGGTTTCGATTGCCCTGAACAACCTGGTTTCCGCTCTTGCCCTTGTCAGTCTTCAACTCAGGGTTCTTGGAGAAGCACGCATACTCTCGGTAACCCAATTTGTGGCACTAGTTACACTCCACTAGATTTCCTTCGCAATCCTTTCCAGGATTATTGTAGGGGCACCTCTTGCAGAAATACACGCGTTCGTCTCCCTTCTTTCCCTTATTAGGACCATTTCCACCCTTCTATTGTTGATATTAGGCCCCATTCCTTTGGCCAAAATATGGTCCTCCTTGGTGAAAGTATCTTGAGGCTTGAACTTCTTGTCATTCCTCTGAAAATTGTGACTAGGATTCTCCTTTCTCTTGTTGTTTGAGCTCTCAACTCCAACTTGTTTCAAATAGGAAGCTAAATGAGCAGCTCTATCGTACACTTCCTCTAAGGTCCTGAAAGTTGAACCTCCTAGCCCAAGCTTCACCTCAATACTAAGTTCAGTATAAAACCTAACAACCTTTATTTCCTTAGTAGGCACTAACTTTAGAGAAAACTTCATCAATCCTACAAACTTCTCATAGTATTGCTCCACAGACATGTCACCCTGCTCCAACTCATCAAACTCACTAGCCTTCTTCCTTCTCCAGAAGTTTGGATAAAATTTCTCCTTCATAGCTCCTCCGAAAGCCTTCCAATCAAAGTCAGGCCTCGCCATTAACGTCTCCTTATGTTGCGACCACCAACAATCGGCTTCCTCCTTGAGGTAATACGCAGCTATAACTACCTTCCTATTATCTGGACAATGGATATCATCGAATAGCTTCTCAAAGTCCCTAAACAAGGTCTCTAGCTTGATAGGATCACCTTTTGCCATCATAAGAAGGCGCATTACTATCACTAAACCTCTTAAACAAATCAAAAGACTTCTTCTTCGAAGGAACTCTTCTAGTTAAATGTGTAGTCACTCGGACCAAATTCCTCAGCTGAGCATCAACTCTAGCATTTCTATTGGCCATTGATCTGCCCAACGAAAAAATTCGACTCAAAAATCGCTTAGTGATCCCCAATATAGGTCAAAACTACTAAGTAAATGTCACGCTGACATTGAATTTCCAATTTCCTTTTCAAGGAACTTTTATACTAACTCTCTTACTAGAGTAGTAGATAAAAGCAAAACTAGCTCTACTTTGTAGTCATACTACACCTTTCAGTCCAAACTGGAACCCATGAAAGTAGAATAATACTACACCGTAGTCACATACAACACATCAAGAATGCCACTAGACCTTAGAAATACTTACTAATCTAAGGCACATAAAGACTTAGTGACTAATGCGATGCAATGTACATATGCATATGCAATTCCCTTCCCTTTGCAATTGGACATTGAAATACTTTTAAGTTCGAAAACTTTTGTAAAATAAAGGTAATATAAACCTTGGAGCTCTGGTAACCACTTTGTAATATCCCCACAATCCGTCCTCATAAAAACTAAGAGAAATTATAGGAGTTGTTATGCCACGCATGATAATACGTAAGGCTAATCAGAGAATACAACGGAATCTTTTAAAATAACTGGAAATACTTTAATACAACTGAAATAGAAAGTATGTAAATGAGTTACAAACTTGGAACTATCCCATATAGTCCATCTTCAAAACAAGTCAAACCTTGACCCCAATGGTCAAGTAAAGTCAAACTTATAATTCAAAATAACTTTATTAAGAAAGTACTCATATACTATTACTCCTATCCGGATGCTTATGATTTCCATGCACATCAAGAACTTATAGCTGCAACTTCTTCTCTAAACTCTGCTCGCCAAATGGGTCATCACAGGGTCATTGAGGAAAAACAACAACCAAAAGAAAACAAAGAAACACATACATCAGCAACACTGAGTACATAACACTACTAAACTAATGCAAAAAATAATGATGCATGCAATCCCCAAACAACTTCGGCTTGCTCTTCTTCTGACACTACATGCGAGAAGCACATAACTAAACTTACTAAATACTTTCTTTTATTATTATTTGGCAATGAACAGGCATCGTCCTCGTCTTGGAGTCATACGGCCTACTATTCCTTGTGTAAGAGATCACACACCTCTTACTAAAGTTCCATGAACTTTAAATAACTTGACTCGAGAATTTTAAGCTTTTAGTAATGAAAGAGGGTGAGAGTGAGCCTCTAGACTCAACATCTCAGAGATAAAGAATACGAGTGACACCTAGTCCAGTCAAAGATCTTGATAATTGGAATTCCATAAACTTGCTTGATAAAATAAAAGCATTAGCATCGTCATGCTAAGCTACATGCAGGAGTATAGTTTCACACTAACTCCCCCTTATTTCAATACTCATGGGGGATCCATCCCAAGAGTTTTATTGCCAAAGCCATTATGTGAGACACAATCACAATATAATACATCTTGCAAATAAATTAATATCTTATTTTTCTTTAACAAGTGAATGCCACAAACACCATAAATAACTCAATTCTAAATCCTTTGAGACCTTGCTCATCGTATTACTTTAATGACTCCTTCCGTCTTTTCTTATTTTTATAATGATCCATGATCTAATCAATTGAGTCCTTGCTCAATGATTCCTTGCTCAATAACTTTAAAACTTGTGAGACCTTGCTTAACAAAATATATAACTTCTAATGAGACCTTGCTCAATAAAATATATAACTTCTCATGAGACCTTGCTCCATAAATATAACTTCTAGTGATACCTTGCTCAATAAATATAACTTCTAGTGATACCTTGCTCAATAAAATATAACCTCTACTGAGAACTTGCTCAATAATATATTCTCATGCAAGCCCTAGCTTCAAGAATAACAGTATATAGCTTTAATCATGCTCAAAAGCAATTATCATTAATCACATGCTTTCCAAATATTGAAATAACTCAAACGTTCCATTCCTAATATCTTTTCTAAGTTCTCAACATGTACTCGAACAACTATAAGGCCTAATCCCCTCCTTACTTCTCATGCTCAATAAATAAACCATTAAAACAACTAAAGTCAAAGGTCAAAGTGTATTTACCTTGATAACACACAAAAATCAACAATTAAAAGCTTCAAGTGCTTCTAATATGCTTGAAACCTACCAAGAATAAAGTAGTATCAATTAGTACTTACCAACAACAATTTAAGGCTACTAATAAATGAAAATCAGCACTTTTAAAATAATAATAAAGCCGATTTTTTCTTAAAAAGGCTTTAAAACTATTTTTGGGTCAAAAACATGAAAACCCTTACTAGTAGGCAAAATTCACTATAATCTAATACTTAAAACTTCTTAAAACTTAATAATTTATTAATTTAAATACTGTTGTAATTTAATAAATAAATAATAACCAATATTTTTTTTAAAAAAAAAAATGGTTCGAAAACCACAACCCAAAAACCTAAGCCAACTGGCGCCACCATGAGCACCACCTACACCACCACCGGCGCGGTAGTGGCAGGGCGACACTCGTCATGCCTAGCTGTCGCCACCACTGTCAGCACGGTAGTGGGACAGGCGACACTCGCCGGTGCCCAACCGGCGCCCCACTACTGCGGGTGGCCGGAATTCGCGACCCAAAAGAGGGGCGAGAGAGAGAGAGAATAAGGAAGAAAACACCAAAAATTCAGAAAAATATTCACCTTTTTGCTTCACTTTGATATTTGCAAGATCCTCCTACAATTTAAAAAACAAAACTAGATTAAAACTTGAATCTTTGAAGAAATTGCTAGAAGAACTAGGGTTTGAGAGAGAAAAACCCATTTACTCCTTTTGCAAAGGTGGCTACCAAAATGATGGGGAAATAAGGGTTTCCCTTTTTATAGTGGTAGTCTTTTTGGATAAAGGACTAAAATACCCTTACTCATCAAATTACCAAAGTACATTTGATGATGAAATTGCCAAAATAATCTTCCTACTAATATTACTAAAATACTTTCTTGAAAAGGCTAAAATATTTCTTTACGAAAATACTCAAATACTCTTTTGTAAAAATAACCAAAGTACCCTTCCTGTCCTAAATACTGAAATTAAATAGCTTTAATAATTCAAAATGATTAAGACTATTTAATTAAATATCTTAAAAATATAGGGGATTTCATGCTTATTTTTGGGTTCAATTAGGGTCGACTCAGATTTGTTTTTGGTAATCTCTAGTACTTCTAGTTTAGTGAACTAGGATTGGGTTTGTTTGTGTCAAGCCAATATTTGAATCCAATATATAATTTGAGACTAAAAATAAACATTAGATTTGCTTTATGATAGCGAATCATACTTGACAATGCAATTCAAGTTGACTCGACTTGTGTTATTTCGGGTCAAGTCAAGTCTGATTTTAACTAATTATAATTCAAAAACTCCGAATGAGTTCAAATCAAATCAGGTTATTCCGAGTATCGAGTTAATTTTGACTCCTCAATATCGGATCTTATTCGAACCCCGTCAATTTTACCAAGCTAAAGTACATACTTCACAATCATAGTAACCAATTATAATGATGGTCACCAGGCAAGGCCAGGCCTAGTAACCAAGCTTGTTTGGTGGAGGTGGTGGAGAACTCACCTTGTGACTTTGAGGTCACAAGTTTGAACTCCACTATCTATTTGTGTTTGACATGGCCGTTTCTAAGTATGATTGGGCCTAGAGCAAAATAAATAAAATTGTCCCCTAACACACGAAATTTACAAAATGGGCCCCTACTTTGACTTTTGTATCTTCTAGCACAATATTTTGACTATTGATATCTTAGTTATTCATTAGTTTAAAAAAAAAAGGTATAAGTATTATTTTATCTCTCACAATGCAAGAACTTTTATCACATATAATATTATGCTACTTTAAGATAGTTTACGTAAATTTAAGGTAGGGGCATAATATATAGAAGTATATTCATCAATATATAAAAAATGAAATATGTACAAAGCGTTTTGAATAGATGATATATTAAAAGTTAAATATTGGGATTCATGGATTTAGTAGTCAAGAAGAGGTATCGGTTTGGTAGGAACATTTATCATACCATAAAGTTTCTAATTGGAAAAAAAAACAATTACGACGACGGTCTGATAAAAGTAATCTTGAACATCATAACTACCAGCAAGTGCATGGAAGCATGGCTCAAATAATTTGCAACTTAAGCGAGATCCATAACTTCCTTCTTATTGGAGGAGGGCAAAGGAGTTTATCAACTTCTGTCAGAATAGACCAGCATAGAAAAAGCCAAAATAGGACGAGGCATAGATGGGAAATCATGTTCTCCCTTTCAGTGGACCACCTAGAACTTATTAGGTTGCAAACTACAAAATGATGTTCACCCATGAGACTCATGATAAACTTCTTTTTGCCAGATGTTTACAAACATTTAACAGAGTAAAATTGTCGATGTATATGAAAAAAAGTTGTCACTCAAATAAAAAAGGATCTCAAAAATTAGACTTTGTCAGTTAAACAAAAAAGCAATCTCGAAAATTCCGATATTAATATATAGTGTTCATGCTATTAAAACTAATGTTCATGCTATTACAACTAGTGTTCGTGTAACTAAAGATAGTGTTTGTATATAAATAGATAGTGTCCGTATTTCTTTTTTACATATCGAAATACGAGATAGAGAAGAGTAAATTAAAAATATGATGAAATTATATCAAAATGGATGTCTATTTGTAGAGAATAAAAATATATGTATATCCAAATACATTTTATTTTTTATTTTTTAAAAAATATATTTTTTGAGATATACAAGTTTGAAAATTGCAAAAAGTAATTTATTTTGGACAAACAATATCGTGACATGTGTGCTACTTATATGCTGCCACATAGATGTTAGATGTGTGGCAAATATCTAGCAAAAATAGGTTTATCATCCTTCGATCACCCATAAATTTCTGCGGCCTTTGTTAGCTTTTTTGTTTTTTTTTTGGTTTAGAGTATATTTTTTTAGTTTCTATCACCAACCACGCTAAACATTTTACACTTTAGAGTATCTTCATAATTTTTGGAAAAAAACTATTTATTATTAAAAGGAATCGCATATTATTTTCCGAGAAGATGGTAGTAGATTCGTGTAGGAATTTTATCTATTAGCAAAACTGTAGGAAAGTAGGAAACTAATTTTATAACATTAAATAACCATTATTCCATGCATAAAGTATCAATTAACTAGACTTCATACCTATGTAGCGTGATTTCCACTAACTTAACCATGCTTCAACGACCAAAATCAAAGACCAGGTATCCATTTTTCCTCTACTCGGTCTATCAAGTAATGAATAAACACTAGTAGAAAAAGGTCGATTTGCGTCGGACCCTCGATCCCTATTTGCGTCGGATCTGGGTCCGACGGCACAGGTCTCGACGCAGATGACCTAAAACTGATCTGTGTCGTATGCGGAAACGACATAGATTGTTAAGTTGTTGCGTCGCACGTTGTATACGGTGCGACGCAGATGACTCTCAGATTTGCGTCGCACATACATCAACATGCGACGCAGATTAAACAATAGCCCAGCAAGTCGGACCCATTTGCGTCGCACTTAGTCTTACATCTGACATAAATGGGGTAATTATTGTTAGAAAAAATAATTCACGTTATCTGAATCTACACAACAAATCCTAAAAATAACAAAACGCATACATTTAAACTGAAATTCGCGAATGGAAATTCAGCAAAACTGAAAACGCATACATAACAGTGACATAAAATTATAAATAATACATAAACAAAGTTCAGCAAAACTAATAAAGGATAAAGCCCAGCAAGATCTGAAGTACGAATACAAATTTGAATGAACTTCCTTCGCTAAAAATGAATTCAACAAAACTAATAAAAACAGACAATAAAATCAACAAAAGCAATCAACCATAATCTATACAAAATTAAAAAATTAAAAAATGAAACTAAAACTTAAGTATTCAGATCTAACATACAAAAAATAAAATTAAAAAAATGAACCTAAAAATACAAAATCAGATCTAACATACAAGAATGAAATTGCACTAAACCTAAATCACCAAAGTCAGAGCGAACTTCGTTCTTTCTTCAAATCTCGATCTTCTTGAATTTTCGTTCTTGAATTTGAGAAAACAGTAGCGAGGAATTCGGACTCGTCGGCGAAAAAAAGGATGAAAAATCGTCGTTGTTGGTGTTGTCGGGTCTTCGATGCTGAAGATTCGCTTGCCGGAAATGGTGTTGTCATTGTTGGGTGAAGAAGAAGATGGTTAATATTAGAGAAATTAAACCAGAGAGATGATGAGAGTTGATGATGATGAGATTTGAGAGAACTTAAACGATGATTCGGTCGCCGGAATTACGGTTCAGTGAGGGAGAGGGAGAGGGAGAGAGAGAGAGAGAGATGATGAAACGGCTGAAGATTGAGTGAGGAATTAGGGTTGAGTGAGGGAGAGGGAGAGGGAGAGAGAGAGAGATCTGATGAAACGGCTGAAGATTGAGTGAGGAATTAGGGTTAAGTGACGCGGCATGGTTTTTGAAATAAAATTGGGTTGAACTGCGTCGGACGGGTTAGAGGGTCCGACACATATTGCCTTTGTACATCGCACACAGCCCTTAATGTGACGCAGATTGGCCTCAGTTTTCCCACACTACAACGCAAGAATATGCGTCGCACCACAGAAATATGCAACACACAAAGGCAATATGTGTCGCACACACAGAGGGTGCGACACATATTGCTCGTATACCTAATATGTTTGTTGATGTTTGCGTCCTACACTGTGTGGCGTGCCACGCAAATAGTTTTTTGCGTCATTTCCGTTTCAGTGCGACACACATCAGAGGACGCAAATCGTCGTTTTTCTACTAATGAAAATCATGTAAATTGTTTGCTTGAACAACAAGAAAAATACACTTTATCTCTCTCTGTAGGAGTGCCAGCTAACGGGAATAAAATTGGGGGTATACTTTTTGTTTCCTGGAGTCGAACTCCGTAAATTACTAATATTCCCAATAGTAGGTTCTTTAATAGGAGACTTGTACAACAACACCTGGACCCAAACCCGAACATGTGTTCTACTTCCGAACCTGCAAAAACGGACCCACCCTAGAGGTATGGGTGGTATTTTCCCCTCCGAAGCTTAAGTCAGGTATCAGGAGTAGAAAAGGAAACTTTTAGAGAGAGAAGGTAGAGAGAGAGAGATAGAGAGAGAATTTATGGCAGAATAACAGTACACGGCTTTTAAAAACGTACCTTTCTCTTGATTTCAAGGACTATTTATAGTGTTTGAAATAATTATTGTACCCTGAGGTCATCCTAATTTGGGAGCACCTGATTGGCTAAGCAATGAAATTATGACACGTGGCAAGCATTGATTGGAGAGTACACATCATCCACTTTATACTAATGCTTTGCTGGGCCTGAGTACAAATTAGGCCAAAAAGGTGGGCTAGTACATCTTTTTATTCAGAAGGCTGTACTGCTAGCCATATGCCTTTTGGACCCTGTACTTCCTGCAGCAGGAGAAGGACACCTGTATGGACTAGATGAAGCCACATATCCTTTTTTAGGGTCGGTGATCTTAAGGCTACAACATTTGCCCCTTAGAAGAGGATTTTTATCATTTAGGTGCCAAGACGATTGAAATTCTCTTTTAATCCAGAAGAACTGCGCTATCTTTTTCAAAGTGGAGAGAGCGCCAATTTGTCGGTCTAAACAGGTCAACTTTTAATTTAAAGGCTTTTAGAATGAAAAGGTTATTTTTACTGGATGGGGAGGTCATTTTTACCTCCCTATAAATATATGCTTTTGTTCTTTCGCAATTCATTTCACACCTTGAGAGAATTTTTCTAGAGAGAGAGACTCTGCCAAATTTATTACTGAATTTTAGAGAGAGAAAGAGCATCCGTTCGAGATCTCGAAAACCTTCTTCATCCGTCCGAGTAATCTTAACGGCTATCCTTTTTCTTCTTTTAGTTCTCAATTTTTGTTTCTCTTTTCATTCGCTTTTGAAAAAATGGATTCGTCCTCTCCATCCAACAATCCCGGCCACTTAAGGGTCCGCCTTAACACTAGAACAGAGAGCCTTCCATCTTCAGCACATTCTAGAGTTGGGCCTATTCTGGCTGGACATGCATTTTATTTTTATGGACATGGACAACAAAGTCAGACGACCCACTCTTTACCTGTGTAGGGTAATCTGGCGCGCGCCAAGCAAACCGCTCGTATAAGACGTTAAGTAAACCTCCCGGCCTCAAGTTCAGAATTGGAGGCATCAACCGGCCGAATCCCTGAGGAAGGGGAGCGTGAAGTGTAGAGTGCTCGACCAGTAAACAAAATCCCTTCTCCTGAAAGTGTCCACGAAGCAAGAATCGTTGAGAGGTCTTCTAAGGCCAGTCCGTCCGGACAAAATATGGTGACGGATGAGGCTAATAAGGTAGAGGTCGCATCGAATCCGTCCGACGATTCGGACGATCCTTCTACTACTTCTTCTAAAATAAGACGCCGCCTAGGTCCCTTATCAGATCCTAGGTTTATTTTAGCCAACAACAGTTGGTTAGGACGAGTAGGTACATAACTTAGGCACTTCTCCTCGGCAATACCTATGCCGGGGTATTCTTTCGTTCTGCCGAGTAGAGAGGACACTATCGTTAGTGCTCCGTCCGGCCAGTTTGCTATTTACCGGCTGACCTTGGACGCGAGGTTGAGGATTCCCCTTCACCCATTTATTAACCGTCTTCTTCATCATTACAAACTTGGCCATAATCAACTAGCTCCAAACTCTTGGCAAAATATACTGACCTTCCTGACCGTTTGCGAGTTAAAGGGTGTTACCCCTTCTTTGGCCGCCTTTACCAAGATACATTATGTATCTAAAGTCCCCAAGACAGTAGATGGAGTCTTGTTTAGCAACTGCAACCATCACGACTTCTTGATGTCTTGGGACAAGACTTCCAAGATGCACGCCTGGAAGGCGGAGTTCCTATTCGTCCAAGCTCCCAACGAAGTAGTGGCTAGACGGTGCCGCTATTTCAGCTGGGCGTTCCAACCAATACTGGACGAACGACTTCATTCATAGAGCAGCAAAATGATTTAGCTGAGGAAATGGTGGAATACTTCAAGATATCGGAGTATTCCACCCCAGACAACTCGTCTTTTAAGGGTCCATCCAATTGGATTTCCTTTAAAGAGATGTTCTATGACGATAACTTCTTGGTTGTCGTGGGCTTGCAGTAGGCCGAGGATAGAGGTATACTTCTTGATTTTCCCAAGTAAATGGCCTCGTCTAAAAACTCTAACTTACTAATAATATGCTTCCCTTTTGCATCTTCTGCTAAAGCCATCCTGAAGAAATCTTGGACGCTCTAAGTTTACAAGCTCATTGTGGAAGGAATACATCAAATCCGGCTCTAAGAAGAGGACAGAAATCTTGGTAGGCTTAATGCTATTAATAATTATTATTTTTGGGTACGGCCTTGTTGGTCGTCCTAGTCCCCTGGACAACTTTTTCTTATTATGAGGTATTCTCCAGAAAACAAGCCGGCCAAAATTCATTGGTTGGCTTGCTTTCTTAATTCTTACCCGTCCGGAAACCACATCCTTGCTCCAAACTGAAAGGCGGCCAGACGTCTGGAGGCAGGTCTTCTTCTTCGGGAGGCTTCGTCTAGGAACAAATATGTTTATTAGTTCCCGGACGAGTAACCTTCCAGATGTGGACGATTTCTGCTCCCAACTGAAGGTCGACCAAGCTTTTTGAGGCCGATCTCCTTCTTTGGGCAAGCTTTGTCTAAGAACTGAATTTTTTATTTTTTACTAGACTAATTTCTTTTCTTTTGACGTTCGCCTTTTCTAAGTTTGGTATTTGCTGACTTTCAGAAAAATGCCCCAACGTCAAAGGTGTTGGCAGAGAAGGCAACCACTAAAAAGAGGCCGGCCAATGCAGGAGACACTCCTCCTCCCGCGAAATCCAAAGGCTTCACCGCCAACAAAATGAGGGCCGACCGACCTATCTTGCCAAAGGGCGAAATCCCTCCAACGGTGGAGGACACGGCCATGATTCCCTATGTTGAGGAGATTGGTCTGGCACCTTCTACAACATCCAAAGAACTGGACGCGGTTGTTCTGCTGCATGACACTGAAGGGGTTGAAGAAAAGATCCCCTAGCCGGACGCGGCTAAGGACGACTCGACTTTCTCCAGGCCGGTGGCAGGGTTGGTATACCAAATGTCCCCTACCTACAGATCTGCCTCTCGGTCTTCTGGTAAGTCCTACTACTCCAACATAGTTAAAACCCTGCATGTTGACGGACGTTCAATCAGTCCATCCAACAGATTATCAGTTGTCATGCCCGTCTGGTATACCCACGACTCTCCTCTTTCAGATTAAGGCAAAGGAGCAGCTGAAGCAGCTCCTAACGCTTCATCGATTCTATCGGACGACGAATCCTCGGCCGCTTTTGCCAGGATGAGTTCGGTCAATCGCGAGAAGCTCAAGCAAGAGCTCTTCAAATGCTTTCTCGAGCCTTATATCAAAGGCTTGAGGGGCGCTTCATCTGGGCATGTAGGCTACATGTCCCATCTGGCCGCTGAGGTATGATAAATATTTCCTGGCTGTTCTTCTCTTTTACTTATGAAATAATCTACCATTTTATGATCGTCTTTGACATTTTGATCTTCCTTTTCTTTTTACCGCATGGAAAATATTGGTCGGAAAGGAGAATAAGCAACTTATCTGCATGCAACGATGGTCGGGGAGAAGGCCATGCACGACATGGCTGAGTAGGTAATCATGCATCGCCAGTATAGGGAGGCCTGGGAGAGGCGTTTAGCCGAGATGGAGTCAGCCAACAGAAAGGATCTCATCCGGCTAACTGAGCTGCTGAATGAGAGAGATGCTTTAAAGTTGGCTATGACGGATGAGAGGGACACTGCCCTTCTAACTGGGGCTCAACTTAGGAGGGAAAATTGACTTCTAAGGGCGAAGAACCATCAGCTGAAGGAGGAGGCAACTAAAGCCTTCGACTCTACCAAAGAGGCCCTGAATGAGGTTATTGAAACCTCTATGTCCTAGGCTGTGAAGGCATTCGAAATGCTTGCTGAGGCTGACGACGTTCCTCGATATGAACATCGTCTAGAATTCCAAGAAAGCCTTCATAGAGCCACGATGGTCGGCGAAGAGCCTCTAGCTTTTCAAGAGTCTTCGGATGACAAAGAAAAAGAGGAGGCGGTTGATCCAGAGACTCAGGCTGACGACAGCAACCTGCCACCTGAGCAGAACGCTTAGCCTTGAGACCCACTGTTGTCTCCTGGCTAGAGGCCTTTTTGTACTTAGCATCTTTTTTTTTTCTCTTTTTTGTAATCCGTTATATTGTAATCCTTTTTGAATTTTATATTAGAATCTCTCTTTCAATCATTGTCTCTCCTTGTAAATTTTTCTTTCAACGTATCATAATGCTTCGTCCACTTCATAATATACAAGGACGAATTAGATCCAAAATCCAATTAAACATCCAAGTGCCAAAGTTACTCGTCCTTGATTTAAGAAAAGGATAAACTTGTAATAAAAATCCGGACGTTCCCAAACCTGGACGAATTAAATCCAAATTTTAACTGAACACCAAGTGCCAAGCTATTCGTCCTAATTTGAGAAATTTGCGCAAGTGTTAGTGTTGTTCGTCTGCGATCTAAGGTCATAAACTGACGCTTATCCAGGAGAACGACCATGCTTAATAGGACACGTTTTGCAAGGTAAAGCATTTAGGATATTAGTAATTCGCCCTGCTTTCTTTTGTAATAACTTATTCCTTGTGGTTATTACTTGAGTGGCCTTTTCACCGAAAGTAACACCCCTTTACTAAGGTTTCTTAACTCTGATCGTCCCTTTTAGGAGATTTATGTCTACTCTTTGGACTTTTATCAACTGAAGGCCTTCGTCATGTTACAAACCTTATAAATCTGGAACATGTTTGGTCGATCTCCTAATAAAAGCACTTTTTGTCAAGGAATTGAAGTCATCCGTATGTTGTTCTTTGTTTATGGACGTCCATATTTCTTTACTTTGTTACTTATTATTTTATTTTAGACCACCGTTTTTGCCGGTGGTAAGATGTCCCTAATTAAATGGTAAGACATAACAAGTAAAGAGACAGTCATAGAGCGAAAGTAGAATAGGATTATATGAATTTTGCTTGTCCGAGAGCCAAGATACTTGTACACATATCTACTTTTTCATTTATGTGTTGTAGCACATTTGGTAGATAGCAACAAGCTTCCACTTTAATTACAGACATTGTATTTTTTCAAAGTATTTTAGTGGCAAGACCGAGGAATTGGACGTCCATCTATAGCTTCAAGACAAAAGGTGCCGCTTTGAACTTTCTGGACGATCTTGTACAGTCCTTCCCAGTTTGGCGTGAGCTTGCCCATCTCTTTTTCCTGACCGACCGCTTTCATTTTCCTTAGGACAAGGTCCCCCACCATTAGTGGTCGTCTGGCCACTCTTTTGTTAAACTCTCGAGCCATTCGGAGCTTATATAACTGCATTAACAGAGCATTGCCCCTGACTTCTGGAACCTGGTCCAGGGTCGTGCGAAGGGCAGCCCAGTTTGCTTCCTGGGAAAATAACGACTGTCATAGTGGGTTCTTCAATTTTAATGGACAGGACAACCTCAGAACCATAGACGAGCATGAATGGGGTCTCCCCAGTTGAGTTCTTGGTTGTAGTTCTGATAGACCAGAGACCAACTGCAGTTCCTCTAGCCATAAGCCTTTCGCATTAGTGGTGATCCCTCTCATTGCCTTAGCTTCAACCCATTGAGTGAAGTAGTCCACTACTACTAACACAAACTTTTTATGGCCGGCCGCCATAGGAAATGACCCCAATATGTCCATTCCCCATTTGGCTAAGGGAAGTGGGAACAAGATTGAGGTAAGATAGTTAGACGGCTTCTGCTACATATTACCATGGCGCTGACAGCTGTCGTATTGTTTAGCAAAAATCAGGGTGTCTTCCTCTAAGGTGGGCCAATAATACCCAGTCCTTAACGCCTTTTCGCCCAATGCTCTTCCCCCAATGTGAGAGGCACAAACTCCTTCATGCAATTCTTTTAAAACATCCAATCCGTCCTCCCTGGTAATACACTTAAGGAGTGGACGGTTAAACGCTTTTTTGTACAGGGTTTCATCCAAGAGCTCAAACCACTTGTCCCTTGCCTTCACCTACTTGGCTTCCAATGAATCTGATGGCAGGCGGCCTATCTTCTTCAATTCAATGATAGGATCCATGCAGACGTTCCCCCGATTTAGAAACAAGACCTGCTCTTGATCAATGCTTTTTGTTGGTTTTACTACCCAAAATACCGTTCGTGGCACATCTCCCTCGGCCGAACTGGCCAATTTTGAATGAGCATCGACCGAATGGTTCTCAAATCTTGGAACTTGATCGAGCACAACATATCTTGACTTTAGAGTTTTGACTTCTTCTTAAATTAACTGCATATATTTATTCATGGAGACTTCCTTGCACTCAAAATTTTTATTTATTTGACTGAAGACCAACAAAGAATCTGACTTGGCCTCAATCTCCAAGGCCCAACCGCCTTGCACACTCTAATGCCTATTAGGAGCGCTTCATATTCCACTTCGTTATCTGATGCCTAGAATTTAAATCTGAGAGCATACTCAAACATGTCCCCTTCTGGTGATTGGAAAATTATCCCAGCCCCACAACCATTGATAGTGGAAGATCCATATACCATAAGTGTCCAATGTCTTCTGCCTGCAGCTGGATCTTGGACGGGCTATACCGTAGGCCGAGTAAGCTCTATGATGAAATCAGCCAAAGCTTCCCCTTTGATCGCTTTTATGGGTTCAAATGCTAAATCAAACATATTCAGCTCTATTGTCCATTTAAGCATTCGTCCAGAGGCATCCATCTTTTGCAAAACTTAGTTTAAGAGTTGGTCAGTATAGATAAGTTTGCATTGAGCCAGAAAATATGGCCTCAATTTGCTTTTGGCCATGAGGAGCATTACGCCGAACTTCTCCACCAATGAATATTTGCATTCTGCATCCTTCAATACATGACTCTAAAAGTAAACGGGGACCTATATTGATTCCCTTTCAGCCAGGAGAACTGCGCTCACTGCTTGAGGCGAGACAACCAAGTATACAAACAGTTTCTCCCATTCGGGCGGACTGACCAAGCGAGGCAGTTGTCGGAGATGTTCTTTTACTTCTTGGCGAGTATGCTCCGCTTCTTCCGTCCACTCAAATCATCCTAGGGCTACCCAACACCATGTCAGACGTTGAACTTCTTTGACTCTGGACGGTTATGTCATACTTAGAATTGCCTGAATCTTGTCAGGGTTTGGTTCAATCCCTCTCTGGTCGACCAGGAATCCCAAGAACTTTCCTGCGACCACTCCAAACACGCACTTTTGAGGATTCAACTTTAGCTTGTATTTTCTAAGGGTTTCAAAGGTTTCTCGAAGATCATCAATATGACTCGGCTCCTCCCGGCTCTTGAAGATCATGTCATTAATAAAAGCTTCCTTGTTACGCCTCAGTTGAGGCTGAAAAACAATGTTTATAAGCCGAATGACATCCTTAACCAACCATAGAGCCCCTTCTTAGTGATGAATGATATTGATCTTGATCTTTCCACATCGGAATTTGATGAAAACCAGAGTAAGCGTCCATAAAGCTTCATAGTGCATGCCTAATCGTAGAATTGACTAATAGATCTATTTTTGGCAGGGGAAAATTGTCCTTGGTACAAGCCTAATTCAGATCAGTATAGTCTACACACATCCTCCAAGTACCATTCGGCTTAGGCACCATAACCACATTTGCTATCTAATCCGGGTAATAAGTCTCTCGAATGAATTTGGACTTCAACAACTTCTGCACCTCTTGGTCGACGGTTGGTTCCTGGCTGGACCCAAGTGTATTTTCTTCTACCGAATTGGGTTTTGATTAGGATCTATGTTCAATTTATGAACAACAACTTCGGGATCAATTCACGACATTTCTTCTACAGTATATGCAAAATCTTTAAATTCTTTCAACAGCTTGACTAACTCATCCTTAATCCTTGGATCTAGAACAGACCCAACCTTCAGTGTCCTTTCCGGACGTCTTTCATCCAGGCAAATCTCCATAGGCACTTCTACTGGCTCTAGACGTTCTAGCCCAATTCCCATGAAGACCATGCACTTTCTCTTCTTACTCGGCAAGAGGTTCGACAATTTTCTCATTGGAGGGACCTTCGCCTGAGGTCTTTCTACTACCGTCCTCAGAGCATCTACCAGCCTTTCACAAACTCGACCGCCTTGTTATCTGTTGTCTTTGGCTATTTTGATTTTTGTCCCTTCCATGATAAAGGTTTTAAAGTAGTGAGGTAGCATTCTCTAGCTGCTTGTTGATCTCCATATAGAGATCCAATTCCCCCCCATCACACTCGAATTACATTAACATCAGATGAGTAACAATCACTGTAACTTTGAAGTGGTTCAAGGTGGGTCGTCCATGAATGACATTATAGCCGTCAAATTTCAAACTACTAAGAACTTAACGAACAACGTCCTGGATGCTTCCTTGTCTCTACCCTGACGGGCAAGGTAACAGTTCCCATACGATGGATTATACCTCTTCCAAACCTAATTAAAGGATGATGAACTAGGACTAAATCACCCACATTGAACTTTAGCCTTGACAAACAGTCCGCACTTATATTATCCATCAAACTCCCAGTATCAATTAAGATTTGTCTTCCCCGTAAATTGGCAATTTTCATCTCCACAACCAAATGATCGTCATGAGCGGTTCTCAATTTCCCACGATTCAGCTCACCGACGACTACCTTAGGAAATGGGTCAGACTCTGCTTGATTGGTAAGCATGATCTAACCAAGTTCCCTTAGGTAATTTTTATGTCCTCGGTTGGTTGGACCTCCAGTTGCAAAACCTTTAAATATGACAAGCACTACATCCTCGTTAGTACTTTCACTTTCTTTTCTCTTGTTTTGACGGTCATCTCTTTTCTGAAACTTTCTTCCCCCTTGGGGCAGGTATGAATTCATATTCCCTTTGCGAGCCAAATCTTCCAGGGCTCTCTTCAGATGTTTGCATTCATTTGTTTCATGGCCATAATCTTTATGAAAGTGGAAATATATGCTCTTGTCCCTAGTCCTATAGGGAGTTTTCATTTCAGCTGGTGCCTTTAATTCTTATTGATCTTTTATCTCCATAAGACTGGAGTATTGATCTTTACTCAATTCTATAGTTTCCGCCGATGTTGCTGATCACTCCTTTACTTCTCCTAGACGAGGTCGTCATAGAGGTCAATGCCCAAGTTTCAGGTTTCTTGGGGTTATTCTTCTTTGGCTGAACAACTTCTTCAGCCTTTTTTGCTTTAGGGTGCTTTGCCTTTGCACATACTTCTGTTGCATGGATGAACGCTTCAGCCTCCCGGAGGGCTTCACCTAGAGTGGTGATCTTTTTCTTTACTAGATCAAACTTGAAACTTCCTAGCCTCAAACCCCTGATAAAGGCGTCAAAGGCCACTCATGCATTCAGATCCTAAATCAACAATGCCTCTAAATTAAATCTCTTGATAAAACTTCTTAAATCCTCCTTTGGTCCTTGGATGACCTTCCTCAAATGCATGCTAGTTTTTTGCTCCTGTCGATTTGCTATAAAATGGCTAGTGAACAGATAGCTAAGCTCCCTGAAGTTATCTACTAAGTTAGAAGGACGATTATTGAACCACTTTTGCGCTACCCCTTTCAAAGTAGCTGGGTAATTCTTACACCAGGTAGCATCATCGACTGCCTGAACATACATTTGATGCTTTTGCACGGATAAGTGATCGTCTGGATTAGTAGTCTTTTCAAAGGGTTCTACCGTGGGTAGCTTAACCTTTGGGAACGTATGAGACTCCATGACTCTGGTCGAGAATGGAGTCAGCCAATTAATCTTGAGTGCCCTCGAGGGTCCCTCGATGGCTATGTGGTCCCGACGATATTCCCTTAGTAGAGGGTTAGAAGAGGTGTTTGTTAGGCCTGGGCGCCTATACACCATAGGTTATACTACAGTTTTTTCTTGCCTTGGCTAGACAGCAAATGGTCCTAGACTTCTTCCCGTAGTTTTGGATGGCAATTTCAATGAAAGATCTCTCATATAGGGGGTAGACCCTGATGCTGAGCATTGCAGAGCCATTGCCTTCTTTGCCTCTGGATACTCCCAAGCGTCTGTCTCCATTTTATGACCACTAAGAGGTAAGTTGTCCCCTGGTCAGACCACCAACATCCAGACAATTTTCGTCCGTCGTTCACTAGCCGCCGACTGCTTTCTTTGTGATGCACGTCTATACACTTCCTGCCGAGGAGGCCCGCTTTTCCCTGGTCGGCACTCCTCGGAATGTCCTTTGGGGGAATTATAGCAGCTGGGTATGGATTAACCTAGAAAAATAACATGTTATTCTTAATTTGCTCTTCCACGATAGCAGCCATCCTTGTCTGAAAATCACTCAAGATGTTTTCCAGATGGACAGCTGTCATCGGACGCTCAAGATTTTCCTGAATGATGGTCTCCCTGCTTCTTCTAGAGAGGATGACAACGGCAGGGGGTCTATCTCTTCCTCTTGGTGGCCTTTCATCATCCACCGTATCTTCCACTCGAATCTCAAAACTCCCGTTTCCAGCAACGTTGGATAAGTTACAATCAGCCATTATTGCGTCTCCCTATAGACGGCGCCAAATGTTTCGTGGTTGAACTCCGTAAATTACGACTATCCCCAATAATAGGTTCTTAAATAGGAGACTTGTGCAACAACACCTGGACCCAAACCCGAACCTGAGCTCTGCTTCTGAACCAGCAAAAAGGGACCCACCTTGGATGTTTGGGTGGTATTTTCCCCTCTGAAGCTTAAGTTAGGTATTAGGAGTAGAAATGGAAACATTTAGAGAGAGAAGGTAGAGAGAGAGAGAGAGAAAGAGAACTGATGGCAGAATAACAGTATACTGCTTTTAAAAACGTACCTTTCTCCTGATTTCAAGGACTATTTATAGTGTCTAAAGTAATTGTTGTACCTTGAGGTCACCCTAATTTGGGAGCACCTAATTAGCTGAGCAATCCAATTATGACATGTGGCAAGCATAGATTGGAGAATACACATCATCCTTTTTATATTAGTGCTTTTTAGAGATGCTGGGCGTAAGTACAAATTGAGTAAAAGAGGTGGGCTAGTACATCTTTGTATTCACAAGGTGCTACTTCCAGCCATATGCCTTTTAGACCCTACTAGATGCTAAAATGCTCAGATCATGGGATCCAAGATGTTTGTTATGTAAGGAAAATGAAGATGATTAAGCAAGAGTTGAAAAAATTATATAGAGAAGGGTTTAATGACATTCAAGCAGCTCATTTAACGGCTCATAAGGATACATTTACCGCACAGGAGATGATGCATCAAAATCAACGCAATCTCAACTATGTTGATGCTAAATTAGAGATTGTTCATAATGATAAGGTGAAGCATCAAGTCTATGTTGAACTTTTAGAGCAGACAACAAAGTTGAATTGGGTTAAGCATGGTGATGAGAATACCCGCTTCTATTATAAAATTATTAAGTCCAGAAGAATTTAGAACAATGTTTACGCCATTATTGATGTTGATGGTAATTGGAAGTATAAGCCTCTAGATGATTTTAATTCCTTTTTCTCTTATTATCATAAGTTACTTGATTCCGTTCATAGTAATAAAAAGACGGTAATACATATATTGTTCATAGTAGTCCTTTCATTACTAATGAGCATTGGCAGATTCTTAATGCTTCATATACTGCTGATGAAGTTAAGAGTGATCACGTCTTTATACCTAGTGACAAGACACCCGGGCCTGATGGATTTGGTAAGCAGTTCTTTAGAGACACATGGGAAATTATTGGAGGTATTATTGCTGCAAAGGTGAATTCACTTCTATATATGTTTTGCTGCAAGCTTCCGAATTATTCTCTGATGCATCTGGGTTGAAAGTTAATATGTCCAAGTCCTCTCTCTTTTTTGTTGTGGAATGAATGAAAATGAAGTGAATAGAGTTGAAGAGGGTTCAGGTCTGGCTAGATGTTCATCTCCTTTAGATATTTAGGAGTCCATGTTTGCTCTAAAAGGATTTATGTTATTCAATGTGATGGTATAATTGAGAAGATGATTGCCAAGATTAGAGTCTAGAGCTCTAACCATTTGTCTTATACTTCTAGAACCTTGATGGCTAATACTGTTCTTTTAAGCTTACATATGTATTGAGCTTAGGTTTATGGTGTGGAGTCGTGATGTATTTTGTAGTAAGCCAGGGAATGTTGCTTCGGAAAATCTATGTTGTGATAAATCTGATGGTGGTTTAGGATTTAGAAACATAGTAAAATGAAACATGGTATGCTTTGGGCCTTTGCAAACAAGCAAGATAGTGTGTGAGTGAAGTGGATTCATGTTGTTTATTTGAAAAAAGCTGATTACATACCTAGGGAGGACTAATTTTGCTAGACTCAAGGGTTGCCTTTATGAACTCCGGGAGGACTAGCTTTGCTAGACTCAAGGGTTGTCCCTTTTAGACTTAGGGAGAACTAGCGTTGCTAGACTCGATTATTGATTTTATGGATTTGGGGAGGATTAGCTTTGCTAGACTCAATGGTTGCCTTCATGGACTTCAGGAGGCTAGCTTCACTAGACTTAAAGGTTGCCTTTATGGACTTAGGACAGACTAATTAAGTTCGCTAAACTCAAGGTGGATTAGCTTTGCTAGACTTAAGGATTGCCTTTATGAACTTGGACTTTGGATTGTTTCCTTCATGGGTTTAAAATTGGGATTGACTAGGACTTACATGATGATGCAAACTATACCTGGAATTTAATTTGGGTATGGCTGGACTTTGCAATTTATTGGTAGTAGAACATGGGCTAGATTTTGAAATAGATTGGGAGAAGCAGATAGGCTTGACTTTGGAATGAATTGGGATTTGATCGGGTTCACGTAGAAATGACAATAAGCCAAAAATTTGACATCAGCTTAGGCTGAATGCATGGAGTAAAATTCAAGTGGTCCTAGGATAAGCTTAAATTTTGATGGGCCTAAGTGTAGGCGTGATTTTTATTTAGCCTACGTAGTGTGAGCGCGTATTTTCCTATCCCGTTGTTAAGGCTTTATTAAAATATGTTTTGAAGTCGCCAACAAGTCTTTTAGAGGTAAACTTATAAACCTAATTGGATGTTTAAAAACTGTAGGGACATCTCAAAGATTCACTAGTACATAATTGACAATTTGCGTCGGACCTGGGACCCCCATTTACCTCGGACATCGGTCCGACGGCACAGGTCTCGTCGCAAATGACTAATACATGATCTGTGTCGGATAAGGAAACGATGCAGAGCTTTAGACTATTTATGTCGCGCCCTTAGCAACACGCGACACAAATCACCCCTACCAACTAGAGTTTTTTGTTTAGAATTGCATGTGTTTAGGGCTTGATAATGTCGCTGGATGGAAAAAGTAAGTGGGTAAAAGTGATTTGTCTTGGATGGGACAAGGGGTCCGACACAAATTATCCATTTGTGATGCACTTTAGTGAAGTGTGACGTAGATAGGGGGGCCTCAATTTTTGTATCCAGCATGCATCGATGTGCGTCGGATGGGGTTTAGAGTCTGACGCACATTCTTGCATCTAAGCTATATGTGTCTCACAACTTAAGGATCTGACGCAGATAGCTCCTGATTTGGGCTTGTGCGATGGTGTTTTGTGTCGCACACTAGCTAAGCACAACACACATGTGGAGTGCGATGCAAATTATGTCCCAATCGCATGCGATGCAAATTATGTCCCCATTTACTTTTGTGTCGTTTTTATTTTTGTGCGACACACTTAGGGAGACGCAAATCATACTTTTTCTACTAGTGATCTATCCAACGCAGATTTCCCTATCCTGACTCCATACATGGTCAATGAAATGAACCATGTTACTCGTTATTGGTCACTATTTAATATCGCTTCATATCAGAGTTTTATACAAAAGAATAAACACAATATATTTTTATACACCCTAAAAATATTAGTCTAAGTTGGTTCAGGAAAAACATAAAAGATTATTTTTTCTAGCGACAGGTTATTAAGCAATAATATTACAAGGTTCCTAACAGGTAGTCCGAATTATCTGAATTAGTTAGAACAGCTCCATAGGTATTATTAAGCAATAATAACATGTAGGTGATAAAAATCATACATAGGAAAATTATAGCAACATGAATATTGCATACAAATATAAAAGCAAAAAGGGATTAGAATGTACAATAAACACGATAATTATTAAACATCTATGTCGCTTAGGTCGAATAGCGTAACGACATTTAGGGTAGCAATCGCACAAACAAAAGCACCGTATGATTAATAACATAAAGGATGTAATATATTTGATGTGTTTGGAGTGTTTGTAGATTCGAAAAATAGAGTGCGAGAGTATTCGTAGGTTAAAGTGCTCGAGAAATAAAATTGAAAAATCGTCCTTTGATTCTGGAAATCAAAGGTATTTATAGAAAAAAGGAGTGTTCGCTTCACGCGCCATCTCTGCCAGGCGCAGGCTAATGTGTGATGCGCAAATTCACGTAGCCAATGTGCTGGGCGCACCGCCTACGTCCAACTCATTTGCCAGGCTTTTTTCCTTGAACGCATTTTAAAAATCGTTGTTATCTCTTAAAATCCGAAAATTTACCTTTGCGGAATAAAAAACTTGTTTCAATTTTATTAGAATATTTATTAAAAATAATAAATAAACAATTGAGCTTTTAAAATATTTAAAATGGACTCAAAATATCTTATGGGTTTATAATACAATTAATTATCATGAATAAATAATGAGGCTTTATAATAAGATTTCAAAACTTACTTTAAATTTATTGTGGGTTGGCTCTTCAGATTGCACTTCCGTTGGATAGCGCCAACTAAAATCGCGGTACATTTCATCATTAAACCCATAAATGGGGAGACACGATTAGATGTGTACACTAAGGCGAACATATGGACTCTAATGCACATGGGTTTAAGATGAATCCAAATGGATTGGGAGTGCATTTATTAGATTGGATTGATGTAATGCATATGAGTGGATTACGCTAATTGGACTAGATTACTTGGATTAAGTTGATTAACTTAGACAGGGCTTAGGATTATCGAAATTCATTTTGTATTTTTGCAAAAGATCCCTTTGTTTTAATCTTTTCTTGGAAAATATTGAAGATCGATTAATTTTGAAAAATATTTTTAAGTTGATTGTGGAGACGATTTTTTTTTAAAAAAGGACATATGCTGATAGAATTTGGAAAAATGTTATGATATAAGAGGATAAGATCAATTTTGAAAAAGAATATTGAAAAAAAAAGGATATGATAGGATTGATAGATATGTTGGATAAAAGAGATAAGATGTAAGAGGATGAGATACATGATGCTCAAAATTTTATCATGCCCAATAAGCTATATAAACTCAGAGATGGTAGACTCCATCTTAGATAATATGCATGGAAAAGATTAATTCTCTTCAATGAATTAAGTGAACTTTTTTAAACGATGACCTAAAATGTTCAAGAATGATGATGAATGCAGCGAATTAAAACTGGCAAATAATTCCTTCATAATGATAGTTACATTTAGTGCAACAACGATGCTTGCCATGCATCCTTGTTGTGCGTCATGCACAACTATGCATGTGGCTCAAGCACCGTGCGTGTGTGAATATTGCGCGCCGCGCACGTTGCTCAGCGATGCAGTTTTTCGGTTATGACGAAATATTGATCCTTAATCGATGTTTTTAGTCTACTTCGAGGAGCAGCAAGGGGAAAACATATTAAACATAGCAAGCAACCAATGAATAATGTAAAATAGAGTGCGAAAGTATTCGTAAGTTAAAGTGCTCGAGAAATAAAATTGAAAAATCGTCCTTTGATTCTGGAAATCAAAGGTATTTATAAAAAAAGGAGTGTTCGCTTCACGCGCCATCTCCGCCAGGCACGAGCTAATGTGTGATGCGCAAATTCACGTGGCTAATGGGCTGGGTGCACGTGGTGCAATAGGTGCACTGCCTGCGTCCAACTCATTTGCCAGGTTTTTTTCCTTGAACGCATTTTAAAAATCGTTTTTATCTCTCAAAATCCGAAAATTTACCTTTGCGGAATAAAAAACTTGTTTCAATTTTGATTAGAATATTTATTAAAAATAATAAATAAACAATTGAGCTTTTAAAATATTTTACATGGACTCAAAATATCTTATGGGTTTATAATACAATTAATTATCATGAATAAATAATTAGGCTTTATAATAAGATTCCAAAACTTACTTTAAATTTACTGTGGGTTGGCTCTTCGGATTGCTCTTCCGTTGGATTGCGCCAAATGAAATCGCAGTACATTTCATCATTAGACCCATAAATGGGGAGACACAATAAGATGTGTACACTAAGGCGAACATATGGACTCTAATGCAGTTGGGTTTAAGATGAATCCAAATGGATTGGGAGTGCATTTATTAGATTGGATTGATGTAATACATATGAGTGGATTACGCTAATTGGACTAGATTACTTGGATTAAGTTGATTAACTTAGACAGGGCTTAGGATTTTCGAAATTCATTTTTTTTTTTTTGCAAAAGATCCCTTTGTTTTAATCTTTTCTTGGAAAAGATGGTGAGGATTGAAGATCGATTAATTTTGAAAAATATCTTTAAGTTGATTTTTGGAGACGATTTTTTTTGAAAAAAAAGGACATATACTGATAGAATTTGGAAAAATGTTAGGATATAAGAGGATAAGATCAATTTTGAAAAAGAATGTTGAAAAAAAAAAGGATATGATAGGATTGATAGATATGTTGGATAAAAGAGATAAGATGTAAGTGGATGAGATACATGATGCTCAAAATTTTATCATGACCACTTAGCTATATAAACTCAGAAATGGTAGACTCCATCTTAGATAATATGCATGGAAAAGATTAATTCTCTACATTGAATTAAGTGATTTTTTTTAAATGATGACCTAAAATGTTCAAGAATGATGATGAATGCAGCGAATTAAAACCGGCAAATAATTCCGTCATAATGATAGTTACATTTAGTGCAACAACGAAGCTTGCCATGCATCCTTGTTGTGTGCCATGCACAACTATTCATGTGGCTCAAGCACCGTGCGTGTGCGTATGAATATTGCGCGCCGCGCACGTTACTCAGCGATGCAGTTTTTCGGTTCTGGCGAAATATTGATCCTTAATCGATGTTTTTAGTCTACTTCGAGGAGCAACAAGGGGAAAACATGTTAAACATAGCAAGCAAGCAATGAATAATGTCAAATAGGCAAGTATCACTACGTTCAAGCTTAGGTCAGGCTTAAAAGGTTACATGACTAAGAGATTGATAGCATGCTTCTATCATTTTGTTAAAAAGATGAACATGTGTAAGACACACTCCAATCTCAAGTCAAGAACAAGTTAGCAATCGCATGGTTGGGTAAGTAATGCTTATGACTAAGATCCAACACTGCCGCTCATGAATTTTTTGGGAGGGACAAAGCGCAAACCCCTAGGCGGTGGCCTTAAGCATAGAACATGTGCTAATGAGACAAGGAAAATAACCTTATAGTAGCTCGAAAGAATAACCTACATATGTAAAAATTGTATTGTGATTTAAAGGCATAACACAAGAATGAATCGCATTTTTTGAGTTTCACCCACTCATCAAAAATTAAGTTGGATCCTCCTTAGTAAAGTAACCAAATTATATGCATATTTTTATTACCTACACTTGATGAGCGTCTATTTGACTACCTAATTTAAAGGAGTTTTAGTTTTTAAAAAGAAGTCGCCAACAAGTATTTAATAAAATACTTATAAATCTCATTAGGAACTAGAAAACAATAGGGACATCATATGCACTTATCCAATATAGATTTTTATGTCATAACTTCATAGTTGGTGAATCAACCAGAGATTGAGTCCAAGGGTGAGGGTACGAATATGATATTGAATGAAATTTGTCCATTGTTAAACTCAACTTCATATGAGTCATATGTATTTTTAAATATCAACCAATATGTTTAAGCATTCTATAAATATAATCTAGGTCGGATCGTTAAACACGTAAAAGATTAATTTTTAGTGACATGTTTATTCGTGATCAATATACTAGGAACCTAATTCAATCGTCAAAATTATCGGACTTTAAAATTAGAAGGTTGATTTACGTATTTGATTAGACAGAAAATAAACTTATGAAGATAATGAAAGCATTAAGCACATAGGCTTGCATATTAACATAAT
Organism: Beta vulgaris subsp. vulgaris; assembly: GCF_026745355.1. Taxonomy (NCBI): domain Eukaryota; kingdom Viridiplantae; phylum Streptophyta; class Magnoliopsida; order Caryophyllales; family Amaranthaceae; genus Beta; species Beta vulgaris. The sequence continues at coordinate 18,010,561 of NC_079202.1, forward strand.
ATATGAATAAAATGAAAATAGAGAAGAGGAATTACATTATATCAAAGAGCATGAATTATTGATGATCTACATCATGAAAAGCATATTGTTCATTAATTATAAAAATATTAAAAAGGACCCTCAGAAATTTACCTTTCTCGTCTAGGTCTTGAATAATGATCATTAGGAGGAATAATCTTGAAGCTTGAATAAAAATAGAAAGTATTTGAATATGTAATTGAAGAATATGGGAATATACTTGAAGTATTGTTAAGATTGTTTTTCAGAGGTATTTCGTAATCTAATGGAACGGGGTCTAGTTATAGAAATTAAAAAAAAAATTGTGTTGCTCAGCGTACGACGAAGTTGCATGGCATGCATCACAATGCAGTGCATGCAATAATGCTTCGTGCAGATTTTGAGTTTTTGTGACTGTCTTGATGTTGCTCTTGCACATCCTAGTCCGCTTGAAGCACTCGACTGCATGACTATTTAATTAGGCTTTTAGAAAATGGGTTGTAAAAATGCAATAAATATCATGAATATTTAATTGGAGTTTTGAGAATTAGGCTTGGATTAAATAAAAAGACTTATAATTCTTAAAACAATTTCAAGGTTAACTTGTTATCTTATTACTCTTCATTTGGACCAGACCAATTAAGACAATAATATATTTCTTCATTGGGTACTGAAATGGAAAGACACAACAATGTCTGTAGTTATGATCGTGGTTTTCCGTTGAATTAGTATTAGGTTTAGCTTAGGGGAACCTTTTTCCCTCTAGTTTATACTCCATTTTACCCCTTTTTTCACCACATTCCCAAATTTATTAGCCTCACTTAAAACCTAACCCTGTTTTCTTGTTTAAGTCTCTTTGACTTCTAGTTAGTGTTGTTTGATTTAGAAGTTACGAGTGAGGCTTTGTGCATGTCATGATGAAGGTCATCAAACCATGGTAAAGGTAAGCTAATATGGTTGAGCATCCCTAGGGGTGATTCAAACTCGGAACTTAGAAGTGGAAAAGGATGAGACGTTACTCATAGAATTCATAGATTTTGTAAAAGGCTAGGTTGATCCGTGGATAGGATTACCGAAGTCATACTCGGACTTCGTCACTATCATTCCTCTTGTGTTTTGATTGGCCTCCTAAATCTTATTATCTACGCATTTAGCTTGCATGTCATGTTTGATACTTTGCGTCTAGAGCATTTAGTCTTCCTTAGCCTTTCGCATTTTCTCTTTCCTTCATTTTTATTTACTTGAGGACAAGTAAAATGTTAAGCTTGGGGGATTTTGATAAGTGCGTTTTTAACGTACTTACTTGACCCTTTTAGGCTCATTCGAAACTTTATTATTTTTTTTTTCTTAACTTCTTATAAATTTTTTGAACTTTTGCTAATTATTTATTTTTGGAAAATTATACATGGTGGCCCCCAACTTTTAAGTTTTCTACATGGTATAATTTCTTAAATTTTTTTACACTTGGTAGCCTCGAACTTTTAGGATTTCCACATGGTAGCATTCTTTAGTGAATTAAGTTAAGTTGTCGTTAGTTTTGACATTTATTAGTCTGGCACGCAAACTGAGACTTTTTCGACGCTTAAAATGAGTATTTCTGGTCATTTTATGAAAATTCCGACCTTTAATCATTTTTTGACAATTACGACCTTTAATCGAGCCTTTAAGAACTTTTCTTAATTTTTCCGAACTTTTCGTACGTTTTTCTAAACTTTTGTTTTTTTTCATAACTTTTTTTAGAATTTATGTAAAAATAAGGTAAAGATCACAAGCCGTATAAAGTAAATCATATAGTGTTGTTTTGGAAGAAAAAAACATGAGAGAGAAAGTAGAATAAAAAAATTGTACCCCTTTCTGCCCCAATTTCATCTTCCATTGGAAAAAACCTATCCCTAAGAACACAAAACTTCCCGATTAGAAGCTCTTTCGACCAAAATATTGTGATTGTTGTAACTATCTCGTTACTGATGATTATTTTAATCCCTTGCTTACCTACAAAAGTAGATAACTATTCGCCTTTCATCTACGAAAAGTACTTTAGATTTGCGAAAATTAGTAGAGTGGTTAACATTAAAACCAGTCAATGTCAGGGCTATGAGCCTAGGAGAAGAGTAATTGAGCCTATTTTCATTATTGTGCTACCTAATTCGTCCTTATTTTGGATTAGGTGGCTCCAATTGATGAGCTTTGAGAATAAATATCGGAAGAGGGCTAGCGTTTACGGTTTCTTGATGGGAGTGTTCATTTATTTCTTTGTGAGTCTTGGATTCTGGTGTCTTCGTCATTTTTGGTTTTAAGGTCATCATTTCTTCGAGGGAGCAGTCTACTTTTTGTGAAAAGCAGAATTCTTTTGCGTCTGGTGGAGTTTTCTCCATTAATTCAGCTAATACATTAAATGTGATTGGAAATTTCTCTGGTAAATTTAATTCAGAAGTTGAGTTCAGGGATTCTTGCCCTAATTTTTTCTGCTATAGAAGATGGAGAATTCAAATAATTTTCAATTCACTTCAAGTTAATTTATCTTGTCTTTCTCTCGAAAAAATCTCCTTGCTTAGTGATTGTTTGTTTTGCTGTTGCGATTTACTTTGTAAGTTAGAGTGCCTTATTATCGTGTTAGTTCCTAAATCTTTTAAAGATGTTATTTTCTTTGAGCCTGCTGGAGGTAATGGTATGTCCTTCGATACCATTCTTCTTATTGTTGTGATTGTCCTTGATTCATCTGTTGCTGGGTCTTCCCATGTTTCTGCATCTGCTAAGCTGGGTTTAACTGATTGATATGACCCCCCCCCCTTTCTTCCCTTTCTTCCCTGAAAGTTTATTTAATTATAAACTGAAAGCTAATGTTTCTTGGCAATGGCATAAGCTTATGAATTTACGTAGTAATTTCAAAAAGGAGTTAGATGAAGTATAAGGGATGGTCGTCTATCAATCTCTTTCTAGTTTGATAATTGGGTTTATGACTTTCCATTAGCAGATAAATGTCAGGCTATCGGTGGGTCTGAAAGCTTTCTAGCTAGTAATTTTATTACTCAGGATTGTCAATGGAGTTTACATAGTTTATCACAGCTGCTTTCTAGGGACATTATTAATGATATTAAGATTATTTGTATTCCAAGAAATCAAATGTCGGATAAGTTGTTCAGGGGTCTTTCCCCTGATGGAAACTATAAGGTGAGGTCAAGGGTGAGTTTGCTTCAGGGTATTAATTCCCAAGTTCATGACCATTCTATTTTCAATTGAATTTGAAAACATTAAGTCCATCCAAAAATTCAGTTTTTCCTTTGGAAAATTTGTCATAATGGGCTCCCTACAAAAAAAGGTCGGAACTTAGTCATATTTTTCTTCCTTTAGAATGTGATTTCGGTAATTTTCATTCGCAAAATGCTTCTCATATCTTTTCTCATTGCCCCTAGTAAGACATGTGTTTGAAGATCTTACCCAAGAGATAAATTTGTCAAGCTCGGATATTATCAGTGAAAATGTCTTTTGTTGAGTTCTTAGACTCTCTTAAAAAGAAGTTTTCTATGGTAAAAATAGAAATGTTTGTTATTTCGTGGTGGTTTATTTGGTACAATAGAAATGGTGTGATTTTTCGGCAAGGTGCTTGTTCTGCAGCTAAGATTAATAGTATGATCCATGCTTATTTGGACAAAATTGGTAAAGTAGGGACGTCTAGCTTGGAGTCCGAGGGGTTGTTTCTTTCTTCTGGAAAGAGGAAGACTGCCACTTTTAATGAGAAGAAAAAGAGTAGAGAGATGATGGGTCTAAACTTTCTAACGACCATTTTGCGTTTGGTTTTATCGTTAGAGATGAGAATGGTAATCTCAAGTTATATGGTGCTGGTTCTTCTAAAGAGTTCTGATTCTATTTTGGTTGCTGAAGCCAGAGGTTTACGGGAAGGGATTAGGGGGGACTCTTTCTTTGAAAGTGAAGGAAAAGAGTAGAAAATTACCCTAGCCTTTCTAAAACTTAATTTTTTTAACGCACAATACCACTAGCACTATTTATATGTTGCTAATTTCGTTAATTTTTTTAATTTAATTTAACTAATTTTACTTGTACATTGTTTGACCCTTGGAGTAAATTTGGACAAATTAGATTAGTTTTACTAGATTATAAAAAGTGAAGGAAATTAACAAAATATAATTAGAGGTAGGGGCATTGGGAATTATAAAATATAAGTTTGAGGTTATTGTGTCCAATTATAAAAAGGTTCGGATACAACGTAAAAATTGAAGAAACACGTGGGTATAACGTTGAATAAATTAATAAATACATTTTAAAATATTTGATCCCGTGATTCCAAACTTATATATTTATAAATTTTTAACGACTAAGTCAAGTTATATATATTTGGTGTAATCATTTTAAAGTAAAATATTAATAAATGAAAATATAAGTATTTGGGAGTAGCCAGGCCTAAAAACTAGTCAATAAAAGCAAGCCCACAAATATTGTCTTCTACATTGATAAAACAGGAGCTGAAACCCCTCCTCACACGCAAGATTCATTAACTTGTGTAAAAATATCATTATGGTAACTACCTCATTTATTCATACGAGTAACCTCATTTATTCACAAGAGAAGTGATTATTATTCTCTTTTGTTATAAAAGTAACCACATTTATTCATAGAAGTGACATTCTTTTATTGTTAAAAGTAACTACATATTAATACAAGTAACTTCATTTGCTCATAAGTGTAACTACATTTGTTCATAAGGATTATGCACAAGGGCCAACTTTAAAATATCATATCTCACAACATACTCCATATTTTTGAAAATTTAAAGTTGGAGATAAAAATTTGGCTCGGTAGTTTCCCAACATCTGGTAAAAAGCTCGATTATGATGAGGGGTGAATGAGATATGAACTTTTGCGGTGAACTGTCGGATTGACAGAGACGCGCGCGTAATTACACCTATATTTATAGTGACATAGAAGTGACTGGCCATACGGAAGACGTCCTACTAAATAAAAGCCTTCTTTATTTAAGAAAAGAGTAAAAAGCATTGTCAATGTCAAATGTCATCGTTATTCAATTTGAGTCGCCAAGCTATCAAGTTACAGTCTTGTACCAAACGCAAAGGCAAGTTAATATGAATAAAGACTAGCAAGTTGCATAAAGTTCACTATTGGTAGTGCTATGACTAGAACATTTTAACATTTTTTTAATCAAATTGAGTTGCCATTAGCAAATCATTGACGAATTCAAAGTTCAATAAAAGCTAAGCATATAACTAAAGCAATTTTAAGTGCGTGTATGGTAATTGGTGACGGTAGGCACAAAAGATACTCGGAGATTCCATCACACAATAGTTGGACTCCGTGAATTACACATATTGAGACATCGATGCCAAATAAGACTTGTCTAATGATAAAAATTTAGTTATATGATTTTAAAATTATAGGATCAAATTCTACCCAAGACTTTTTGGGGTGAGGTTTCTCTTACCATCTTCCTTTCATTCAAAAAGTTTGACCTGCAAACCTGACTAGGTATACCTATACGTTGTGTCAATTTATTAGGGTACTTCATCTTACCAACTTAAAAAATATATTTTGAGGACATGAATTAAGAAAATATAAATCTAAATCCAAATCATGTATAATAGAGCCCAAAATTTAGCATACAAAATCACGATGTTTGTCGTCTTTATTAAACATCATTTATCGCGTTTATTAAGTATCATGTCATAATTTTTGAAACGAAATAGAGTGCCAAATTGATTAAACTACATATTAAGATTTTGGTTTACACTTAAATACTTAAGTATAATAATCAATTATAACTTTTAACATACATTTCAAAAAATTATAATTTTTGTACCATTGGAAAATATTCAAAAAATACATTAAAACAATATCCATATATACTATTTATTAATTATAAATTAGAGTAACGTATAAAAGAAATACTTACTATAGTAACTTATTAAATTAACCTTACTGCAATTACAATTAGGGATGTATTTTCAACTCCAATTTTTCTACAATTCTATTCATATCATAATTAAAAGATGTATAAGAAGTTTTCTTAAAATAATGAGGTATAAGGAAAAGTATTTACTATAATAACATATTAAATAATATATTATATTATACATATAGAAAAATCAAATAATAACATATTATATTATAAACTTTGTTGTCGCATGCTGGGAAAAACATACGATCAAATAAGGATATAAAAATTTCAAAAGTTTATGTCTTCTCAACAAAGATAACGGTCATTTGTCTGGATTTCAATACTAGTAAATATATAAAGGATTGAACTTTTCGAGAGTATATGGAGTTGTTCAAGATTTAAGAGCATGTGCGGCACGTAAGATTATCACATTAATAAGTTTTATTTTTATCTTTTTAAAGAAGATAATCCTACATAAATTTAACTACTCAAAGGAGCTTTAGATGTGGAAAAATTAGAGTTCGATTTTAATAAATAACCTGAATTATTATATTATATAAATTGTATATAACTTTTGATACATAATTCACAATATTAGAATTTTTGTACGATTGGAGAGCGTTCAAAATATGCTTCGAAATAAGATCGATTTACAATATAGTTTTACAGTTTCTGAAAACATAGTATCTTTTTATAAAATCTTAATCTTTTTCAACTGAACCATAACATCTATTGAACAAAATTGCTTAAGAAACTTTGTTATTAGAATAAAATAAAGTTCTATAGCAATAATTATATATGTATTAGAGTTTTGGATGAATGATTTTCTCTAGACAAAAAGAGTTATGAATATATATATATATATATATATATATATATATATATATATATATATATGTATATATGTATATATATATATATATGTATATATGTATATATAATATATATATATATATATATATAATATATATATATATACATATATATATATATATATATATATATGTATACATGCTAGGACCTTTCCATAAGTGAAGATTAGAGTTTGGTTCTAAATAAAAAACCTCAATTATTATACTATGTAATTCAAATATAATGGTGCATAGTTCAAAATGTTATAATTTTTATAGCAGTGGAGAACACTCGAAATAAATATGCTAAAAAAAAGATCCATTCACAACATAGTTTTACAACTTATGAAAATATAATCATTTAGATGAATGATATCAAATTATTTATTCTTTAATTTTGTTACATACAAAAATAATTATAAGAATATCATATTATATGTGATTATAACTTAAAAATACGACACGGTCAAAAAAGTATGTCTTTCAAAATCATATTTTTAAAATTGAGTTACATAAAATAATGCCTTGAGTTCTAAATATATTTAATTAGTACATATCTACTACCTCCGAGTTTAATTTGGCGTGGGAGCACATATGTAGGAGATGAGAAAAAGAGTATTAGGGACCATAATTTTATCGAAAAATTACATGAAATTTACAGGAAAGAAGATGACAAAAATAAAAGGGAATATTTGTGCTTCTTAGTGGGTCATAGTTACTAATAAAGAAATATAGCAAGTAAAAAAACATCCGTTTATGGTAAATGTAGGAAGCAAAAAAATGGAGGGAATATAATTTTAAATGACGAAAAAGTTAAAGTTTACTTGACTAGACACCCTAAAAAGATTATACGATAAAAATTTAGTATAAATTTTACTATATTGTTCGAAAAAATATAACTTTTGCACCATTGGAACTTTTTTTTTAGAGGAAACGAAACATAATATTAACCGACGAACGAAGTGTCGAAAGTACATATGGACAATCTTTACAAGAGAGTGATTTGTCCATAAACCTCCTCAACACCAAAGGCAAATAACTTTGCGAGATGATGGGTAAGATGATTCCCACCTACCTTAACATGAGACTAAAGTACAGAATAAAACAACAACTAAACGACAAAATATCCTCTGAAAAAACTATCAAAAATAAGAATAAAAAATAACAGCTTTAGAAGGCGACTAACAAGTACTTGACTGTCGGACTTAAAAACGATGTTGACAAAACTATACCGCCTACCAAGCTTTTTAGCCAAAAGAAGCACTTTACTCTCTGCTATTTACGAAGGCCACCAAGCACGAAAACCTCGTGTTGCCGCAAAAAGAACCTCTTCCTTTATCATCCCTTGCTACAACACCCATGCCGACCTATCACCAATTAAGCATTTGCATTGAGTTTAACCACACCAGTAGGTTGCGCACTCTAGAAATTTGCACTGCTGGGATTTCGGGCGACGTTTATGGCATATGTTTGCCTCGTGTAAGTGTTATGTTCAAGCGCAAGACGCTCAACACGAGCCAGAATCATAGTATTAGGGGTTATCTTACCATAAAACACCTTTGTGTTCCTCTCAAGCCATAAACTCCACGCTAGAATTGTTGCACACTACCTCAGCTTCGCATCAAAATCTTCCCATCCACGGTCATATCACACCAACTCTTACGAATATCCTCCACCAATCATTTGTAGCCACTTTCTCCCACAAATCTTGAACCCTCAGGCATAGCATATGTGCATGAGCACTCGTCTCAGTCGCCGCAACACACCTTAGACATAATGTCTAGACCGACAAATGGCGATGATGAAGGAGCTCGCGGGTTAGAAGAGTGTTCGAGCATAATCTCCACAAAAAATGATTGAACTTTGGAGATGTTTCCATACCCCAAATCTTCATCCATGCCACATGGAAGGAATCTAAGTCTCCCCCTTCCCAAGCATGTAGGTTGTCTTTGTGGAGTACAACTCATCATTTGAGAATGCCCAAGTTAAAGAGTCATCAGGAAATCTTAAATTTAGGAGGATTGATAAAATTCTTTGTTGATCTCTCTCATGAAAGTGGAGTGAATTAAATTAGAATTTCATTCCATTGTCGACATATCAATAGGATCACAAACATTTATAATACCCTCAACTTGCGGGATTGTGATGAACCTCCCTTCTTCTCCCACTACATAAGGATCATGCTATTTATTCACCTTCTTACCATCTCCAATCACTACAAGAAAATGCAACACTTACGACCAACTTTAACAACCATACGCGTTTCTTGTCGCAAAAAATAGCCATCTACGACCAGATATTCAAACTGGTTGTAAATAGAACATATTTTTTGCGACAAGACGGAGATCTCATTGTTAAAGGAGAAATCTAGTCGTAAATACTAAAATGTTGAAATTTTCACCGAAAATAAAAGCGGGATACTTCGCGCTTTTTATTGAAGTGAAAATTGAAACTCAAACTCATTCATTAATCCGCCTACTCTCTCCTCATCACAAGACTAACTTAAGCAAATCATTTCCTCAACTCTTTGTTTTCTCTCTCCTATATTAAAACCAAACCCCTATTTTAACCTATGATTTCGCCGAAGTTCAGGCGCTGTATTCCGTTCTCCGGCGAGTCTTCCTCCTCAATTTTGGTTTCCTTTTTAATTTTCAAGCTTTTGTTTACAAGCTAAGCTCATTTTTCGTGAGCACTCTCAATGTACGAAATAGATGGAGGTTTTCATAGAAGGAAAAAACGGTTTCTTTGTGTAGATCTGAGGGTCTCGGGTTAGCTCTTCCACCAAAATTTTTTGGGAATTCGATATCTTTGGGGATTTGGATTGAAAATTTGGGGAGTTTTTTCGAAATTTTCTTGGCTTTTCTTGTTGTTTATGCTTGAAATTTTGGGTTTATTCTTGATATTGTGGGTTTATGTTCTTAATTTTCTGGGGTTTTCTAGTTATTTTTGCTTGAATTCTTTTGTGTTAATATTATCAAAATTTCATTTTGTTAATATATTTACTTTTTGTGTTTTTGTACTCTTATTTCAGATTTTGATCAGTAATTATTTAATTTCTTCCATTTTCTTTGCTAAATGTGTGTTTAAACTTTAGAAAAAGTTATGAGTTCATCAAACTGGGTTTCATGGGAACTTTATTGGTCCTTTGTCAGATTCATATGTGTCCATGAGTAGAGCTCATAAGTTGTTGGTTTGGATTCTCACAAGCTTTTCTTTGCTTTTGCAGTTTTTACTCAATCAAATACTAATGTAAGTTTCAATTTCTTTTCTTGTTTTTCCTTCTATGCACACCATGTGCTTGCTAAAATGCTTATGTGAACTGTATCTCTCTAGTTCATGAATCACCAAAAGATTTCTATAATATTGTAACAGTATCTTAATGACTTATACCTACTTATAAACAATGGATTGATTTAGAAGGCTTATTACGAGGATTGCAGTGTTTAGTTCTAATGTATGTACCCCATAGTTCAAATTCAAATTTTATTTTTGTTATTGTCGTACTTTCTTTTTGCTGGGAAATAAATATTGTATTGTCATGATTGTGGAATGTGGATATTAACTTAGATTATCCAACTTTAGTCTTGCAGATTTGGTGTCACATTAGAGTGAAAATCGTAGAAGAATAGTTTGTCATGTGAAGATTCTTCTCTTTTGCAGATTCATGGAGTTGCTTGGGTCATAATTTTGCTTGATGACTTACTGACAATGCTCACCATCTATCTAGAACATTATTATGTCGATCTAGTGCTCTAGAGATGTAGTAATATTATGTGTAATACCTTACATAAAATGTATATTTTAGAAAGTTCTTTTCTACTATGTATTGTGAATTGTGAATCTTTGTAATTATATTCACATTGATGGAATATAAATATTATTATTTGTGATTTCATTCTACTTTATTTTAAGTTTAAAGGTGAAAATATATTTCAATTTTGTATTAGTTTAAAGTTTATAAGAAAAAGATTAAAGAAATATAAGTGTATCATACATAAGAGTTACGACCAGAACTCTCATCGCAAAGACAGAAATAGCTAATCTAGAAAATAGGATTTGCGACCAGTAATTTGGTCGTAAAAGCTCACATTAGCGATGAGATCTAACTCTCTTCGTAAAAAATTATTTACAACGACTTAGTCTAACTGGTCGTAAAACTTTTTACGACCAAGCCTTTTACGACGAGTGACGACCAGACGCATTTCTCGTCGTAAAAGACCATTTTCGACCGGATCAAGCGCATTTACAACGAGAATTGTCGTCGTAGTTGGGACATTTTCTTGTAGTGAATGCGCCATAAAACCTCCTTTTTTATCAAAGGTTTCGCACTCCATATACTACTCCAAGAATAACTTCCTGCAGACCCCAAAGAAGCATTAAGAAAAGATCTATTGGGGTAATACTTAGGTCGCATCACACGCCCCATCAGAGTCTCGGGACGATGAACTAATCTCCAAGCTTGCCTGCAAAGTAAAGCATCATTAAAAACTCTACAAACCATGAACCCCTCCACGCAAAAATTTAGCAGTGCACATAGCTTCCAAGTTTCTCTAGTGGATTTTTTTTAATCGGTTCTATTTGACCCTAAAAAAATTCTTCCTATGGTCGAACTTATTTTGTCAACAATCGAACCAGGGAGCTTATATACACCCATAAAGTAGATCTGAATAGCTTGTGTAACTCATTTCAGGAGAATTTCTTTCTCGGCACGAGACAATAGCTTTTCTTTCCACCCCTACAATTTCTTCCAAATACAAACATAAGAGCATAAAACATCACCTTTTTAAACCTTCCCACCACTGTAGGTTGGCCTAAATATTTGCTATATATCTATCAACTTGACGCATGTTAAGAACTCCCATCAAATATTCTTCATCTTTAGTCCTAACTCCTTTGCTAAAGATACCTCTGACTATTAATAATTAATTTGAAGCCCGGATGCTTGTTCAAACTGGTTGAGAATATCAACAATAATTCTGTAATCGTGTGAGTTATCTCTAGAGAAAAAATATTGACATCTGCAAAAAGAAGAAGAGGAATTTTCGGGCCATTGCGGCTCGCCTTAGCTCCATGTAACTTTGTCTCCTGGACATGTCTTTTTAACATATGAGAGAAAGCATCAGCAACGAGAATAAAAAGATAGTTGGAGAGGAGGTCCCCGTGTGTAAGACCCCGGGAAGGAGTCACATCTCCATATACCCTTCCATTCAGAAGGAAGGAGTATGACACAAAATAGACACACGCCATCACCAAATTAACCCATCTGCCATCAAAGCCCATATTGAGTAAAAGCATCCAAGTAAAACCCCACTGCACTCTGTCATAAGCCTTGCTTATATCTAGCTTTAAATCTATTGTACCTTTGAGCCATTTCTTATTTCCTTCATAGTATGAAATAACTCAAGAGCAATAAGTGCATTATTCTTTATCAGACGGCCAGGAACAAAAGCACTCTGATTTTACATCACCACATTCAAGAGTTTTAGTCACAAGTTTATACAAGACATTGGAAAAACTAATATGTCTAAACTTCACCATAGAAGTTAGAGATTTAACTTCCATGATTAAAACAATGTGAGTATTATTAACATGACTCGGATAGGTTAAACCATGTATCACTAACATAACGATTCACATCATTCTCTACAATATACTAGTATCTCTGATAAAAAATAACGTGCATACCATCGGGCCTAGGGGATTTACACGGATGCATCAGATCCAAGGCTACATGAATTTCTTATTTTGAATATGGCTTAAAGAGACTATCACTCAAATCACGAGTAATCGAATAAGGGACTTGATTTAGCACTTCTTGCAGCTGCAAAGAGAAAGGATGATCCATATTAAAAAGCTTCTCATAGTAACTCCCCACTACTTCTTGGATAGGTTTCCTAATGCTAAATGGACTAATCTTAGGATGTTTCACTATATATATTGATCAATGGTAATTACTCCAGTTGAGAAGTTCTCCCAAAACTGGCACTTCTAACTCAAAGTCCTTTCTCTTTGTCCTGAGCACATTCCCAAAATAGAGCAACTTTAATAATAAATAAGGTTTAAAGGAAAATTGCAAAATCTGACTGTGACATGCTAAAAAGGGAGTATTTCCTTTTAGGTACCTAGGTATACCGATTACTGCTAAGAAAATTGCATAATTTGAGTGTGACATGCTTATAGATAAAATTTTGAGAAGAATTCTTCGTTAAGGTTCAACACATTTGTCTTATGCTGCCAGAACAGTCCTTGTGAACTTTGTTCTTTTGAGTATTCACACCTACTGGGCCCAAGTTTTCTAGCTCCCAAAAAGTGTTTTAGATAGAATTATGCAAGTCTGTCGCTTTTTTCTCTGGGATGGCAAGGTGATTAAAAAAGCTCCCCTTGTGGCTTGGGGTTAGGTTTATAGATCTAAACAGACAGGTGGTCTAGGGGTTAGAGAATGCCATATTTGGAACCTTGCTGCAATTGAAAAATATGTATTGCAAATAGCTCAAAAGGACGATTTACTTTGGATTAAATAGATCTATGATGTTTACATAAAATATCAGTATTGGTGGGAGTATAAACCTCCACCTACAGCTAGCTGGGTTTGGAGGTTGATTTGCAGAGTGAAGGAAATGATGAAACCTGCCTACACAGGTAGCATATGGCTTGACGGAAGAAAGAGTTACACTGCCAAAGAAGGATACAGTTGGTTAATAGGACGGAGAGACAAGGTTTCCGGGTACCATTGGGTTTCAAATAGTGTTAATCTACCTAAGCACTCATTGAGCTCTTGCCTTGTAGCAATAAACAAGCTGAGAACCATAGTACAACTAGCAAAAGCTGGTTTTTGCCCAGATACAACTTGTTTACTGTATGGTAATAAGCCAGAAGATTGCTTACACTTGTTTTTCAGGTGTGTTTACAGCAACATGATCTGTCAAGCTGTCATGAATTGGCTAGGGATGCAAAGTTCTAGAAATGAAAACGTTTTTACTTATTCGAAAATATGGGGTAGAAAATATAGAAGTAAAAAACGACAGAAAGTATGATATGCTACTCTTGCAGCTACAATATATTACACCTGGAGGTCTAGGAATCATGTATCATGGGAAAATGCTTTATATAGGCCAGAAAATGTCATCAAATGTATTAAATATGATGTTTGTACTAGATTAAAGTTGGAAGTTGAGTATCAGTGGCCTGTCACTGATAAGGAGTGATTTTATAGCCTATGTGAGCCTGTGTAGCTGGTGTTGAGTAGTGTGTGGTTGTTTTGGTGTTATGGAGTTTGTTGGTTGTTGGGTTAGTTTTGATGCTATGTCTGTTAGAGCTGGAGTAGAATTTCTGATTTTGGTAATATGATTTTTACATTTTAACAAAAAAATAAGGTTTAAAAGAAAAAAAACAAGGCATGAGCACAAATATTACTTTGATTTTCTAAAATAGTGAATCACTTCATAAGAAATTTCTATCTTTACTATTGCTAAATGGATTCGGCGGGAAGGAGAAATGTAATAGCCCTGTTTTTCAGAACGTTTATTTAAATGCTAATTATATTCATTAAGCTAATTTTGTTTCGGAAATCTTATTTTATTTGAGTTGTGGGTGATTTTTATTTGTCGTGCTTTTAATGTAATTATTTATTTAATTATCTGAGATAATTTTTATTATTATTATTTTATATTTTGGGTTCTAGCTAGCAATTTGTTGAGTAGTATTTTTCCAAAGGAAAAATGCCAAAACCCAAACCCTTTGTCGGTTTCAAACCGAACCAAATATCTCACCCCTTTTTCTGTTAATGAAAGAAATGAAACGAAACCCCCCTAAATCTTCTTTCTCTCTCCCGTGTCTTCGAAACCCAAAACCCCAACCCCGTGAAACCCAAAACCCCAATCAATCCTCTCTCTTCCCCGCGCATCTCCCCTGTTTCAGTTCGCCGGAATTCCCCCACCCCCTTGCTGCTCGCCGTAGCCTCGTCGCCTGCCTCGCTACAGTTCTCTGCTTTTTTCTCTCTCTTCTCTGTTCTCTGCAGCGTGAGGTGGTTGTGGTGTTGCGGTGTTGCGGTGTTGTTGCTGCTGCCACCGCGTGTGTCGCAATAGGTGTCGTGGCTCGACGCCACTTTTCTCTCTCCTCTGGCGCTCGTCGGTGCCCGTCGTTGTGCAGAAGCTTCGAAACCCCCTTAGCCATGTGTTCGTGGCTGTGGTTGTGGTTGTGTTCTTCGCTGCTCTTGTGAGCAGAGGTACACTCGCACCTCTTTGTTTTCCTTTTGAAATTATGATTAAGCACAAATTTATTTACCCTTGTTGGTTTGGTTAAGTTGAACCTAAATCAGATTTTAGTGAGTTAACCTAGAATTAGATTCTTGTTTCATTTCAAGATTGATTATGATTAGCCATTGTTTATGGAATTATGATGTTAATTGGATTTATTTTCATATTGGTGTATAATAGTTTCAAAGGAAGTTTCGATAAGTATTCCTACATATTTCATATCTAGTTTAATAAGAGTGATTATTGGTTTTTGATCATTATGGCTCTTAAAGTACTATTGGATGGTCATTGTCTATTTGCTGTTTGTTGTTGTTGTGGCAGTGTGTTGTTGTCGTTGTGTCAATGCGGCGTTGTTTTTCTTGATTGAGTGAATGGTCTATGTTGAGTTATGAAGTTAAATTGTGAATGTAAGAATAAAGATTAGTTAATATATGATGTAGAAGGTTCTAGTTTATATGATGCTATGATTAGGCTCCTAAGAGTGAATCATTATGAGTTTTCAATTGATTTATCTTAGTTATTATAGTTCAGTAAAATTATTTATGTTCAAGAAGACTTAATCGAATTAGTGTTGTTATGTAAAATGGAGCGGAAATGTTTGTTAACTATTACTATTGTTGTTTGATGATTACAATGGAGTTTACTACAAGTAGTTAATAGTTCATAAAGTCTGTTGACGAGTTTTTGCGTGAATAGAATTAAGTTAGGTGTGATGGCACAAATTATTATTAGACTAATATAGTGAAGTTAGAACATACGCTTCTTTCCTTGCGTAATACGTGTAAAATCATATAGTCTCGTAATCAAACTTTGTGTAGTTTGATATTGTAATTCTGACTAGAGTGGTTTCCTGGTTAAGTAAGGTTCTTAGAAGATATTCAATTGAACAAAAGTATCTACTAAGATGTATTAATGGATTACAGAATTAGTATCTAAAAGAGCATAGATTATGATTGGAATTGTTCAGTAAATTGAGTATCAGATGAATTAGGCTTTAAAAATGGATTGACTTAATCAGTAATCTAGCTCGTATGAAGTCGGAGAACGGATTAACTAATTAGTATTACTAACATGAAGACAGTTGGAGTTAGTTTACCTTACAATGGTTAGATTATGGAGGTTGTGGTTATAAAAGGGATGTCAATATAAAATATGTATTGGGATTAATATAATAGGTTATATCAATTGTTTATAATTCAAAAAAGGAGGATAGTATCTCAGATTACTTAAGTGTGTTTAAGTTCGTAGATTACCTCCACGTACCCTGGTCATATGGTCGTGTAATCCAACTAGAGTGGGGAAGATTGCTTTATATGGTTATGAGTATGTTTTGTAGATTGATTTTGTTATTGAATCTGTTATTTGGAATTTAACAAATGCTATAGTATGAAGCATATCCAATTGTTTTCATCAATCAACTTTGAATTAATGAACCTTAAGAGTGATGTTTAAGTTAACTCTCCTTAGTTAATTCTAAGAGAAAGACTTATTGTACTTGTTAGTGTATTTGATGACAATTGTTATCGCTAGTGAGATAAATGTCGATTGATAACCATGAAGTATAAAAGAGTACAGACTATTATAAGCGAGAATATGAGTTATGCATTTGTGAATTAGTAACCCTCGTGTATAAATTATTATGGTTTATAAGTTCTATGATTGGAATTGAGTTGAACCTAGTTGCATAACTACACTGACCTTGAAATTCATAAGAAAGCACGATAGCATGTGATTATAGTTTTCTAGAGTGAAGTCTTCTAGTGTGGTTGATATGCAACAATCGTTTATAATTAATAAAGCTAGCGGATGAGTTCCGAGAATGATTGGTTGTGTTATGAATGATCATCGAAAGGAATTTGAAAGGGGAAAGTAGCCTCGTCTGAGTCGACGGATGAGGTGACATGAACAGTGCCCCATGGACTGTGAACCTTAGGGGCCCCACAGGGAAACCTGCCCATTGCTCTGTGGGGCGATAATCGCGATATATCGTAATGTGAAACCTGTGGATGGCTGATGAAATCAGCGGAAAAATGTACTCCGGACTAGTCGCGGTTATTGCCAAAAGTAAAGTGAATGGTTGGGTGACGACCCCCACTGTCGGAGTGTAAGCTTTGTCTCCTCCGCCGCGTTCTCTTTCCCCCTGGTTAAAAGGAATGTTATCTCAGAGTATGAAAGTTATATCGATAATGGATTCCCGATAAGGAATCGTTTCGTGGTAAGTTGTTTCGATATTGGATTCCCGATAAGGAATCATATCAGGTAAGTAGTGAATGTTTATTCAATATATGAATATGAATATCGATATTGGTTTCCTGATAAGGAGGCATATCATGGTAAGTGATACTAACGTTAGAATCCTGATAAGGAATCATATCTTGTTATGTGGATTCCTGATAAGGAATCGTATCTCGTTATTGAATTCCCGATAAGGAATCGTTATGATAGGGAAAGTTATTATGTTATTTAGTGCCTGATAAAGGTTTGTGTAGGACAATTTAAAGGATTGATAAGAAATCATAAGTTTGGATTCTGATAAGAAATCAATTAAAGGAAGTATATTGCTTATATCAAAGTTGGTAACCCAGATTCCTCATAAGGGATCGTGATATGTTGAAAGGTTAACTAATCAGTTTCTATATAAGATATATCAGTTAATAGATTGCTTGAAGTTACGTTGTTGGGTTTACTTTTATGTGAATGACGATGTAGTAGGAAAGGAACAATCAGACAAAGATGTATAAGTATGTTGTCAACATGAGTTGATGTGATGCATGTTATGACAATGTGATTATGTTGACTGCTGAGTCGTTTTCAAGTAAAAGCCACCAAAGCATGTGTTACTCTTGTTTATGGGTTAGTACTCAGCTTTGCTGATGTGTGTACGTTGTTTTGTCATTTCTGTGGCCTGTCATTGGTGGGTGGCAGTATCTTATATGTTTCAGGTTGAAGCCGTGAGTTATTCTTTTACAAGCTGAAGCGGATACGAGATGGTGCAGTATTATATTTGTTATTGAAGTGAGGACGCTCCACTTGTAATAGTTAAATCGTTTATTTTCTATAATGTATTTTCTTCATTTAAGAACCGATAGCTAGTGCTCCTGATTCTCTGTTGGTTGTTGCTCCGCGAAAGCGTTGAGGTTGTTTAGCTTTGGGATTTGGAAATATTTTTTATAAATTGAATTTGCAAACAGGTTTAAATCATTTCTCGCTTTAGCGTTGTCCTATTTTCAAAGGGAACTCTGTCGAATTTTCTGTAGAAATTTATGGTGATAAAGTCTGAGAATCAGAATGTAGTTGCAATAGTTAATTAATTTGAATAGAGTTGGGAATTGAGTTCCACACTCTCCGATGTAGTTCGGTGAGTGTGATGGTAATAGTTCGGGTTGTCTCGACCAGAGTCTCTTTCGCTGTGCTTAATCCTTTGTAACCTGGTCGGGAAAATTTGGGTTGTTACAAGAAAGCTCATCACAATCTCTCCATATGAGCTTTTGCCGTTTACAAGAGAAATTAGAACTAAAGAGTATTAACTGTTTTCTTTATCTTTTTTCTTTATATTCGTTTTTTTTTAATCAATTATGTTTTGTTCCAATATATCAAATTTAAAATTTGCTTGTGAATTAATTTTAAGTAATTTTCATAATTTCCACTTGTTTCTTTCGTAGTATTTGTTATATGAGTAAAATCGTTGTTTGCATCATATTAACATTAATTTTTTGATTTGATTTCGGTTTTTTAATTTCAGTTTATTTTGGGTAGAATTTTCGTTTGGATTTGTTTCATTCGATTTAGTTTGGTTTTGTCCCAAAACCACTGGAAACCAAACTTACACACCAACATTAATAGATACCTAATTCGGTCATCCACGTTATCTTATTGGTCGTGATTTAATTACTTTAAATATCTAATTCAACAATAAATATATGGTGAGCATGTGTAGACGTGTTTTTATTTCGCTTATGCAGGTTGAGAGCGTATTTGACTACTTCATTGTAAAGGTTTTATTGAAAACGTTTTTGAAATTGACAAGTCTTTAAAGGAAGACTTACAACCTAATTGGATTTGGAAAATCTTAGTAACAAGTTAGGGACTTAACCAATGTGGATTTTCCCCGTCCTGACTCCATAGCTGGTCAATGAACCATAGATTGAGTTAGGGGGTGAGGGTACGAACACGATCAGGAACTATGTCACCTCTGGCTGACCTCTACTTAATATCAATTCATGTCAAATTTTATACAATAGAATAACCATAAAATAATTTCATGCACCCTAAAGATAATTTAGTCTATTTGGTGGAGGAAACACATAAAAAGAATATTTTTTGATGACAAGTTATTCAGCAATCAAATTACAATGAACCTAGCAGTTTCTTCAAATTATCTGATTAATATTAGAATAATTTTTTAGGTCTTAATTAGCAAAAGTAACATGTCGGTGATGACAACATTAAAAAAAATCATGGATAGGCATATGAATAACAAATACATAAGATGCGAAAGATTATAATATATCAGAAATAATTAATTGGGCTTTGAAATAGGACGTTAACACTAAATATAGTTTTGAGATGGCTTTTCGAACTGCTCTCCCCTTGGGTTGGACCAACTAACATCGCGTTATGTTTAATCATCGGATCCTTAAGTGGTCGACAGAATTATGTGTCTACAGAAGCCCCCACTTTGACTGAGGTTCAGTAAAACAGAAGTCAACGTATACGGTGTCGTGACGGAGAATGAATCTAAACGCTCTACAGTTTAGAGCTGATCTATATACGTCGGTATCTCGAAAATAAAGTTAGTATGCAGGACAATAATTAAAAGCAATCTAATTACCTACAGAATATGATGTTAGTAGATAGGTGCGAATAATTCAGACAATGCACATAATGATGCAAAAATTCAAACTTAGACTCTCTAAGATGCATGAGACGATGTGCAAGGATAAAGGTTATGCAAAGAGAAGGACGATGACATAATACAAGGTCGGGGTTATGCAAGACTGGCATGTATGCAATGCAAGATCAGTGTTTTTCTTTTTGTCCTGTTCGTTTTATTTTGCTTTTGATTTTTTTTTTTTTTTTGCACTTTGAATCTTATCATTTTTTTGTTTTTGGCTGGCTTTGATTCTTTATTATATATATAGTAAGGTCTGCACACACGTTATTGGTTATGGGTATTGGATGTTTTGAAGGCTACTTTGTGTAGCTTTGATTTGAAAGGCTATTTGGCTAATGGGGGTGATGGATTATGGATGATGGAGGGAAGACGAGAATAACTCCTTATCCAAAATATGTCTTTTTTCATTTTTATTTATCTTTTTCCATATTTTTAACTAGTCAAGATCATTAGACGATTCAAGTTTCATCGTTAAATTAGAAGCATGAATAAAATGATGGAAGACCAATGAAAATGAAAAAATAAAGGATTATTTAATTAACTAGAAATAAATAGAAGAAGGCTTATTAAAAACAAAGTCCTATATGACATAGATTCGACATGAAAGGAAATAAAGGAGCTATGGGAGGGACTCTCCGACTCAACCTAGAAAACTAGCACTAAATGACTAAGCCCTTACATTGTTGAGACGATGCCCAAGGGGTTGTTGTTGTTGTTGACTTTTGTTGCATGTGGAATTGGAAGTCTACCACTATCAACCATATCATGTAGAGTATTCTTTAAGGCCCAAAAAACAGATGTTGGGTGTCAATTCCCTAGTTGGTCTTGCAATAAGCATTAGGGTTCCACTTCAAAGGCATATTTTTGGGTGTAGGGTCTGGAGCAGAACCGATAAGTTGTATTGCTCCTCTTTGATGAAGCCTATCGAAAGGCTTCTTCGCTAGACTTAGGGGGTTGCCATTATGGTCTTATAGGGATGAGTATCTTAGCTAAACTCGACAATTTGGGGTAGTTATGGATCAATAGAAGGACCAGTTGAGCTAGACTTGAGGGATCTGAGCAATTATGGATTTAGGAAGGAGTTGGACTTGACTAGGGCCTACATGGAGATGCAAATTAGACCTAGGATATAAATTAGGCCTAAATGGACTTATAAGTTTGACTTAGGCTGGGAGATCCACATGTGCTTGACATTGGAAATGGAATAAGATTGGACTTAGAACAAAACAGACTGGGCTTGGACTTGGATTGGGCTTAACATTGACTAGGGTTCACATAAAGATGTGAATGGCCCTAGATTTTGACATGAACAAGACTTATATGGGTCTAGAATCGACTCTAATTCTAGCGGGCCTAATATGATTGCATGTACTCAAATTTAGATAGACCTAATATGAATGTAAAATGGACTCTAGTGCATTCCCTAAAATGAATGCAAAGTAGGATTCGGTTGATTTGAGTGGATTGAATAAAGGTGTTTGGACTATAATTTTTGAAATTCATTTTTTGAAAGGAACCCCTCATTTTTTATCTTTTGTTAGGAAAAGATGATGGATTAATTTTGAATTTTTTTTCAATAGGTGGTAGGTGATTAGTAAATGTTCTCGAAAAAGGTAGAATACACGAGGGTGTAGGTTTGATTTTGAAAATGTATGTTTTTGAAATTGGTTGAATATGATTGGGTAAAATTGATAGAGCAGATCAGTTAGAGATGGGAGGAGGTCGACATGTATGATAATTCTAACTCTATCATGACCAATTTTCCAAATGTACCTTTTTTAAGGACATACTCGACCTTGCATGAAAAGACTTGTATTTTTGTTTGTTTTAGGTGAGACTCTTAGCATGATCCGGATTTTACGCGAGTGCAGACGGGCTGATTATAGGATTGACTACCACGGCGACTAAATCGATGAAAAGCATGTAATGCACAAACTGCGTGCCACGTAGCATTACTGCGCCTGGGGCATATTCGTGTGTCTAGCGCGGGAGTGTTGCGCCAGGAACACCTTAATATGCTTGGCGCGCTACTCCCCCGACATCTTTTTTGGGGATTTAGGCGACGTTTTGGCCAATTGACGATCTTTTATTTTTGTTTTTTTAGTCGCGATTTTTAGGTGCAACGCATAATAATTACAATAGAAGTTAATAACATACAACATTGCAATCACAAGCAAATTTCATGTAATATGGATGCAAAAGTTCCAACCTAAAGTATAGTTCTATGTTTGAAACTATGGTCAGGTTTATTATAAGTCTGAAAGGCTCAATGACTAAAAGGTTGATTCCACGCTTCATACCTTAAAGAGGTGGCCACGTGTAAGACGCACTCCAGTTCTCAAGTCATGAACAAGAGAACAATATCATGGTTGGGTAGGTTTGCTTATGACTAAGATTCAACACTATCGATGAGGAAGCTTTTTGAAGGACAAAGCGCAAACCACCCAGGGTGGCCTCACGCATAGAACATGCGCTAATGAGGCAAGGTAGATAGGCCTTATGGTGACTTAAACAATAGTCATTCATATGCAAAACTGTAATGTCATTCTAAAGCACTAAAAGAGTATGAATCGTATTTTTCGAGTTTCACCTACTCATTTAAAATATTAATTTTTTAAAACCCTCCCCATTAGATTCGCCAAATTGTCGGCGTGTTTTTAGTTCGCCTACGTTGGGTGAGCGCGTATTTGACTACCTCGTTGTAAAGGTTTTATTGAAAACGTGTATGAAGTCGCTAACAAGTCTTTAAAGGAAGACTCATAAACCAAGTTAGATATTGGAAAATTGTAGGGACAACTTAGGGACTTATCCAATATAGATTTTCACGTTCTAACTCCATAGATGGTCAATGAACCAAAAGTTGAGTTTGGGGTGAGGGTACGATCAAGGTCAGGAACCATGTCGACATTGTTCTCCTCTACTAAATATTGATTAATGTAAATTTTTATGCAGAAGAATAACCATAAATTATTTTCGTGAACACTAAAAAATATTTAATCCAGTTTGGTTTAGGAAATCCATAAAAATACTATTTTTTAGTGGTATGTTATTATGCAATCAAATTACAAGGTTCCTAACAGGTTGATCAAATTATTTGATTATTATCAGAATAGTCTTTTAGGTCTTTGATTAGTAATAATAAACAAATGGGTGATGAAAGAATTAAAATAGGACAATCATATAATAAGCATGTGTGTGAATAATAAATAAAAATGATGAAGACATTAGAAGTATAAAGGCACAATTTTATATAAAAGATCTACGCCAGGAAAGAAATTCTTAGTAACTTCAATATAAAAATAATGAATTATTCAAGGACCTTCATGATTATACTGTGGCTTGGTCTGTTGACAAGCTTCGGGACGCACAATCTTGAAGCCTGAAGGAAAATATGTGTCTATGTATGTCTAAAAATATGTGTTTGTGTATACATGAGTTTTGCAGATAGGTTTTATAGAAAGGTTTCATAAAATATGAAAGTGGTAGTATAAAAGGTCGTGGAAAATCGTCTGAAAAGCGTATGGAAATCAAGACATATTTATAGGAAAAAGGAAATTGCTTGTCACATGCGGGCTGAGCTAGGCGTAGCCTTGTCTGACGCACAATCAAGTGTTAGACGCACATTGTTGCGCCCGACGCATCATGCCCATTTAGATACGTACACATGTTACGCGGTTTAACAAAATAAAAAAGAATCTTGTGCATCACGTAGAGGAGTGCGTTAAGTGCACGATCCTGTATCACACATAATGCCACGTGTTTGGTGCATATTGGTGCACCTCTCACAGGTGCAGAAAGTTGCGCCTGAAGCACACTGGTGCGCAAAGTGTAAGGATGTGCTCCTGGTGCACGGCCGTGCACCAAGCGCACGATGGTGCACCAGGCGCGCGACGTTACTAGCACGCTTTGCCAACTTATTTTTGAAAATGGATTTTAAAGATTTTCTTTTATCTTTTGACTTTGAAAAATCCGATTTTAATTATGAAATTTATTAAAATAAATAATTAATTATTATGAATAATTAATCATTGGGCTTTTTAAAAAATTGGACTTAAAATGCTATTGATTCTCTAAAGTAATTAATTGGGCTTTAAAGTAGGACTTTAACATTTTTCGAAGTAGTTTTGGCATGACTTTCGAACTGCTCTCTCCTTAAGACGGACCGATTAAAATTGCGGTATGTTTCATTATCGGATCCTTAAATGGGGGAGACACGATTACGTGTCTACATCTCTCCATTTGTGTGAGTTTTTATCTTCCTTTTTAGTAGGTTGCTTCTCATCTTTGTATGAGTTTTCTTATTTTCATGGTGTTAATTTGGAAGTGATCATGAGGATTTAGGTTTTTTCAGCAATTCATCACTGGAAACAATTATACCGCATAATCAATTTATGAAGGTTTGCACTTGAAAAGATGTAAAGACATTGAAATACATTGTGGTGGTGTTGGAGGTGCACTCGAGTATTTTTAAAATTAATTAGTTTCATTATGAAAATTATGTTCTAAATTTGAATTATTCAAATCTTATTTATCATTGTATGTAATGTATAATAACTTATTATGAATGATATTATTCTTCCCATAAAAAAAGAGTTGCTTTTGTCGACGCTTCGATTGGATAAAACGCGCGTGAATGGGTTTTTTTTTCAGATTAGTGAGTACTAAATTATTTTACAGCATATTATATTGAATCATTATTTAAATAAACACGGAGATCAGACAGAGCATCTAAACAAGGGGAAAGGAAAGTGGTCACACCCCACTGATTCGTCTTTTAATGCAAATTGCAAGCACATTGGCCCAGGTCTATGATTCCCTTTCACCCCAAATTGCAGAATACTCTTTGCTTAAAATTAATACTAATTGTTCGCCTAACAAAAGTTAAAGTTCTTGTCAGATACTGATCTAGAAAGGATGCTCAAGTATGCAAACTCTTAATTATATTCTTACATTAGTAATTTAGTATTTGCTTCTATATACTATGGTGACGTGGGCTTCTATAAAATATTCGAGTCTTAATCCTTGTTTTTGTGTATGTACCATTGTACGTGTTTACACACAATTTTTGTACAGGTCAAGAGGGGTGGTAAGGACGAAGCTTGAACGGTAGATGTAGAGGTGGTGGGAAACTCAGTACCTACACAGGTTTGAGAGAAGTAATTCTATTATATCCCCTTATTATTAAGTGTTGAGCTGTGTATGTGGGCTGACTGACATATAAGAGGTGTTGGTTCAATAGGGTTTTTATTCTTATCAAGAGGTTCTCTGTGGGGGCCAAAAAGAAAAAATAAAAAAAAAAGAGGGGTTGTAAGATTCAAGTTTGGCCAAGTTGGTTGGAACTTGGATGGCCTCCTTTTACTCTTGTGATAAGGGTTCGATTCTTGTGCCTTATAAAATGAGATCTCCAATTTTCTCCACTTGTGCAAGGAATATTCATCTTATATTAAAAAATATACGGATTTTGTGTAAGACACGAGATCTAATCCATTTATAATAAGAAAAAATAGTCAAGAATAACTCAACCTTTAAAGTTTAAACCATTATGTAAAAACAAGTCAACCTTTTGATTATCCTTGAATAAGTCAACTTTTAATATCAAGATGTTTTAAACAAGTCTTGCATGTCATTAACTTATTTAACCGCTTAATATTATATGTGTAACTCTTTAAAGGAATGAGAGAGAAAACAAAAAAAGAAAATAAAATTACAAAAAAGAAAGAAAAAGTCATATTATATTTAATTTACCTTGTTTAAAATTGATAAATACTAAAGGTCGACTTATTCAAGAAATAATCAAAAAAATGACTTTTTTTTAACAGATGAGACAAAGGTTAACATGTTATTGACAATAATTCCTTTATAATATTACAAGAATATTTCTTACCTTTCATAGACTCAAATTCGAATCTAGAGCCTTTTAGTGATATTAAAACTGCTCTCTTTTCAGGAGAACTATAGTTTCATAGTTGAAGATCAAATCAGATGAACTATATATATATCTATTATATAAGTCCAGGGAGAAGAAAGATGGTGTCCTCTTACAAAATGTCGGATATACCTTAATTGTTTATTATTTTTATTAAATTGTTGTTGGTGATGGTGTAGATAATAATAACAAATATAATAATAATAATAATAATAATAATAATAAAAATAAAAAATAATAATAATAGCAATAACAATAATAATAATAATAATAATAATAATAATAATAATAATAATAATAATAATAATAATAATAGCAATAACAATAATAATAATAATGATGATAATAATAACAATAACAATAACAATAACAATATTAATAATAATAAAAAATAACGAAAATTAACAAAATTAAAAAATTTAAAAAAATATAAATTCATCCTTCTTATAATTATAATATTAATAATAATAACAATAGTAATAGTAACATTGAAAACAAAAATAATTATTACACCATTAGATAATTACAACATTATACAAGACTAAACTAAACTGACTTTGGCTGAACTGATGAACTGAACTTATTTTGGTTGAATTGAACCGAACCGAACTTATATTAGTTGAACTGAACATATATTGGCTGAACTGAACTGAACTTATTTTAGCTGAATTGAACTTATTTGGCTGAAATGAACTGAAATGCGCTAAATTGTACTGAACTGAATATAAGTTTAAAAGAACAGGGCCTTATAATATTTTAAAACCTAAATGTTGATTATTATTTAGTAATCTCTATTATATAAATCAAACTCTTCTACTTTATTAATATTCAAAGATTGAATCAATGAACTTGATACACAAATTCTTCATTCAAAGATTGAATCAAATGATATACACAAATTCTTCCACATTATTTTAGGATCATTGATGCAAACTTGAATTAGTTTGTGAAGAGTTGCATTGGTGGTGGTTTCCATGGGTGGGATGGTGGTGGGACTCGTGGGAGGAAGGGAGCAAATAGGGATTGAAAAGAGAGAAAGGGAGGCAACCAATAGGGGTGAGGAGGAGGATAGGGAGTGTAAGTGTAAAAGAGGGGAGGGATGGTTAGTTTTGTTTTTAATTGAATTAATGATTATTTTAAGAAGGGAAAAATGTTAATAAAACCGGTTAAACAAGTCAAAGATTAAAATAGCTTATTTTGACCACACATATTTAAAAGTTGGGATTATTTTCAAAATTTCAAAAGATGTGACTATTTTTAGCAGATCGGTCAAAGGTGGGATTATTCATATCAATTTTTCCTATTAAAAATAATTATAAATATATGTATATATATATATATGTGTGTGTGTGTGTGTGTGTGTGTGTGTGTGTGTGTGTGTGTGTGTGTGTATGTATTATGTATATATATATGTACACACACACACACGCGCGCGCGCGCGCGCACACACACACACACACACATATATTATTTTGTCAAACGTAGATTAAAACATAGGTATTGGAACCAGGAATGTAGGGAATATAGTTTATAGTACAAGCTAGATTAATAAACGTATGACTAGTTAAGTACGTAATAAAACCTATATTAAACCACTTTTAATTTGAAATCATAAAATCAAAGCATAAAATCTATGCGAAATTCCCATAAAAACGTAATAGAGAAAGATAAGGAACGTTTTCCCTTACTTCAAGCCTAGAATTTAGCTAGAACTTAAGGAAACTCAAAAATAAGGAAAGATGCTCAAAACTTTCCTAAAATACTCTAGAACCACATGACATAAAGGATGCTTCCTTACACGCCATTTACAACTCAGAGATAAGAAAACTTTTCTAAAATACAAGTCATGACAAGTTGACAACTAGACTCTTTGATGCACCGATATACTAGATATTTTCGGACTTATTGAAACTAAAACAACTCAACTACTTTAATAAACATTTTAACTAAGGATGACACTTACTTAAAATGCTAAGTAGTTTCATCTTCAATCCAAGTAACGCATGTAACAAATGCCTGCCTTTGAGCCATCAAAGTGAACCTCATATGTTCCATGACAAGTGTAACTAGTTCATCTTGACTTATTGCATTTGGATCTGCATCGTAAACTCAAGACTTTTCCTTAATAGAAATCGAATGAAATTCACTTATAAGTTTTTAGAAATGACTTTCGAATGAGAAATGATTTTGGATGGATGATTAAAAAATTATATGGGTTTTGGAATATGATGGACTTGATCATGAAGGAGACATGAGCTTAACTATATAAATAGCAGACATGGACTGGACTATAACTGGATCTACATAAAAATGCAAGCCGGACGGACTCAATGATGAGGCCTTTGTGGCAATGGGAAATACTAGACTTTAAACATACACTAGTGGAAAAAACATCAAACGATATGGTTGGACCCATTTGCTTCTTGGCTGGCACAATTTCTGCACTCTCATCCTCTGTTTATTCCCCCAACTTATCAATGTTTCACATTACCTTATTCAAAAAAAAAAAAGATAACACCCCTATTATAACGGACGTGAGAGAGAACAAATTATGAATGCAAAAACAATAAAATCAGACAACAGATTTACGTGGTTCACCAATTTGGCTACGTCCACGGCAGAGAGAGAGAGAGAATATTTTATTATGAGAAAAAACCAGATTACAGAGAGAACAGAGTGTTTTTTGTAGTGTAAAACCTAGGTAAAAATAATCTATTTATACCCAGCGGCTCAAAACGCGTTCTCCGCGTTATTCGCTGCCCGCCCGGGCGGCCCGGGCGGTCTCCAGTTCTCCCAGGCGTGCTTGCGCGCCCGACCGGGCGAAACTTTGATCTCCTAGATTTGCTCCCGCGCCCGACCGGGCGAGAAGCAGACTTGCGTCTCCTAAGCATTTCATCGAACACCTTTTAAGCACCACAATTCAAGGCATATTCTTACATATCTCCACCTTGACTTGAATCCTCTCAAAATAACCAGAAACTCAGATGCATTAATCACAACGCCCAGAATCTCCCAAACACCAGATTTGTCCCAAAAGACAACCAGACCATATTAGTCCCTAAGGACCCTAAAATTGCCCCAAGAGGGCAACTAACAATCACGAACATTGAGTAAGTCCAGACAATGTTGGAACTTACTCTGCGGAACCGGCTTGGTGAACATATCAGCAGGATTATCAGCAGTTCCCACCTTCTTCACCTTAATCCTAGTCTCACTCCTCAATAAATGATATCTTACATCAATATGCTTAGTCCTCTCATGATGGACTTGATCCTTAGCTAAGCATATTGCACTCAGATTGTCACAGTAAACAGTTGCCTGATCATGATGTAGACCCAAATCACTGATTAACCCCTTTAACCAGATTCCTTCCTTAGCGGCTTCTGTCAAGGCCATATACTTTGCCTCCATAGATGAGACCAATATCCGACGTGCCTCTAAGATACCGAAAAATCCTCTTGACTGCCTGCCAATGCTCCTTACCAGGATCACCCAGGAACCTACTAACTACACTGACTGCATGTGCAAGATCCGGCCTAGTGCAAACCATAGCATACATCAGACTCCCTACTGCACTAGCATACGGAACCCGACTCATGTACTCCTTCTCCTCAGCCGACTTAGGTGCAAAAACCACAGACAAATGACTATTCGAAGCACTTGGAGTATCTATAGGTTTTGCTGTTGATATGCCAAACCTTGACAGTATCTTCTCAATATAACCTTTCTGTGACAAGAAAAGTTTCTTATGAGTCCTATCCCTATAAATCTCCATCCCCAAAATCTTCCTTGCTGCACCCAAATCCTTCATTTCAAATTCAGCACTGAGAAGTTCCTTCAATCTCTGAACGTCTGACTTGTTCCTGTCAGCTATCAAGATATCATCCACATATAGCACTAAGTAGATAAAAGACCCATTTGTCAGCTTGTTATGATACACACAACAATCATATGAGCTCCTGTTGTAGCCTAGCTTCATCATATAGCTATCAAACTTCTTGTACCATTGCCTTGGAGACTGTTTTAGCCCATATAAGGACTTCTTCAACTTGCAAACATTGTTTTCCTTTCCCGAAACCTGGAACCCATCTGGTTGAGCCATATATATTTCCTCCTCCAACTCTCCATGTAAGAAAGCTGTTTCTACATCTAGCTGCTCTAGCTCAAAATCCTGATGTGCAACTATCGCTAGTAGCACCCTGATGGAAGTATGTCTAACTACAGGCGAAAAAATCTCATTATAGTCTACACCCTCCCTTTGTGTGAACCCTCTTGTAACCCAGTCGAGCCTTATACTTGACCCCTTCTTCAGATGTTATCCCCTCCTTTTTCTTGAAAACCCATTTACAAGTAATAATTTTTCTCCCTGAAGGTTTAGACACAAGCTCCCAAGTCTCGTTCTTATGAAGTGACTCCATCGCTTCCCCCGTTGCAGCAAGCCAATAGGTAGACTCCGTACATGTAACTGCTTCCCTATAGGTGGATGGCTCATAGACATTCATCTTTTCAGCAACCTGCAGTGCATAAGCCACCATATCTTCAAACCCATATATATTTGGAGGTTTTTCAAAATTTGTCCTTATAGGACGTTCCCGTGCCAGGCTAGGCGCCTCCTCACTTGGCGTCGAAGATGATGGTTCTTCAGAACCAATGTGTTGATGATCATCACTCTCATCATGAGTGACTTGCTGCTCTACCTGTTTATCAACACTACTACTATCTGATACTTCAATGGACGTCACAGTAGGATTAAACATAGAATTTTCATCAAAAACTACATTTCTACTAAGTATAACCCTTCCTTCAGACGGAGACCAGATTCTATAGCCTTTAACTCCATCTCCATAATCCACAAACACTCCCCTTTTAGCCCTTAGTTCTAACTTTCCTTCATTCACATGATAGTAGACATTACAACCAAAAACTCGCATATCTAATTAATTTGCAGGCTTACCTGACCACATCTCATATGGTGTTTTGAGATTGATCCCAGAATGATGTCCACGATTTATCAAATAACATGCTGTATTGATAGCTTCTCCCCAGAACCTTCTAGTCCTACCAGCATTAGAGAGCATGCACCGAGCTCTCTCCATAAGTGTCTGATTCATTCTTTCTGCTACACCATTCTGCTGTGGTGTATTTCTGACAGTGTGATACCTAGCAATCCCTTCATTTTTACAGAACTCGTCGAACTCAGACAAAAAACATTCCAGACCATTATCAGTTCCTAGCCTTTTGATCTTCTTCCCAGTTTGATTTTCCACCAATGCCTTCCACTGCTGAAAATTCTTGAAAGCTTCACCTTTTGACTTCATGATAATCAACCAAGTCATTCTTGAATAATCATCTATAAAAGAGACACAATACCTGTGACCTCCCAAAGACTCCACGCGTGAAGGACCCCAATAATCAGAGTGGATATAATTTCCCAAGAACACAGTGCTCACAAAACTCCATGTTTGTGACCCTATGGCCACACAGAAGATCTTACTTGGAGAGGATTTGCATTCCTCTCTCACTCATATGACCAAGTCTCATGTGCCATAACTTGGTCATATCCCCCTTCTGAACCTCAGACGACGCAACAAAAGCTGAACCTGAGATAGTAGAACACTGCAGAACATACAAAGTACCACGCTTGACCCCCTTGAAAATCTCCTTTAAACCCTTGCAGACACACAAAATTCCACCACTCCCTCTGAAACTGAATCCCTTACTGTCTAATAGACTAAGTGAAATCAGATTGTTGGTCATCTGTGGAACATGCCTCACATTTTTCAAAGTATAGAAAATATCCTCATGAGTCCAAATCTTGATAGAGCCTATTCCAACTATCTTACAGACTGCACTGTTAGCCATCGAAATATTACCCCTATCTACCTGCTCATAAGTAGTAAACCACTCCCTATGAGGACTCATATGATACGACGCTCCAGAATCAAGAACCCACACATCACTACAATATGTTTGCTCATTTGCAACTAGAGCAAGGTCATCCTCAGAATTCGAATTTTCTGCTACAACAGCAGGTTAGCCAGACCCAGATTTATTCTCCTGATGCTTCTTTTTAGGACATTCACTACTACATTTTGAAGCAAATGCAACGGTATAATGCAACGGTTAACTATAATGCAACGCATAATGCAACGGTTAATTATAATGCAACGGTTAATTGCAACAGTCCTAATGAGTTGTTGCACTAGAGTGTCAAATGCAACGGCCTTTCAAGCTATGCAACGGTTTTTAAATAAACGTTGCAATAGGACAATAGGATATTCTGCCAGCTGTATGCATTACATAAGGGTATGAAATGGAACATCATACTTAATTCCCTTTTTCCCTTCTTGTTTGAGATTATAATAATTTATACCCATGAAATACAAACCCTTGTTTCACCCAATCACCTCTCTCTCTTAGCTTTGCATCGTCACTCTCTTTCTCCCCCTCCTGCGATACTACCTCGCCGGAGCCATCTTGGTGCTCCCTTACTTGTCCCTCTCCTCTAACGTATAGATTTCCTTTATTAATTTATTCAATTAGTTTTCCCCAAATTACAGAAACCCTAAGTTTGTATATTAAAATTTAGATTGAAATTGTGTAATTGTTACATAATTAAGATGAATTTTAGCCCCAAACATGGCTGGCTGGATACACCAACTTTGATCGGTGGTCGCATGTGGCTGATGTCCGACAAAATTGCGCCTGAAAGTCGCGGGGGGTGGAGCTCGGCGGCTGGGAGAATCAGACTAGGCAGCCCTACACTATGTCGGTTGCCTGCCGCGGCTGGCTCGCTCGTGCTAATTGGTTGCACGACAGTGGTTTAGTGGTGGGTTCTTTTGTCCCTCTCTAGTTCGTTTTCTGTCGTGCAATTTTGTTGTTCTTGGCCTGTTCAATTTATTTTTTCTGTTATTAGTATTATTTTACAAGTTCTTTGTTTCTTGATTTATGATTCTTGATTATTTCTTGATTTTGGTTTTTTTTTTTTTTTGCTGGACATCACTTTTGGGTATTTGTGCATTTCCATTTCTGATTATTGGGTTTCATCCTGGCAATTCATTGATTTCTGGTTTGATGCTGAATGTCACTTGATATTAGGTTATTAGCGCATTTTTGTTTCTATAAATGGTTTTTTGCATAATGTTTATTATTTTCATCTGTGAAATTTTGATGAAATTTCTCTTGATTTTGGTTTTCTTGATGATATTCGTTTCAAGTGATCATACTATTTATTTTATGAGTTTTGAGTGCTTATATGTTTATTCCATGATTAATATATAAAAAACTTCTTTTGGAACAAATGAATTTAGTGCATTTTAGGTATAATTATAAGTGTGTTATTATGCTTGTTCTGCTCATTTTGGTGCAATTATAATGGAAACTTGCATTCCCTTCTTCATGGTATGCTTGCATTTTTATGTTTTGGTTTTGTGTTGTATATGAAGTACTTTTTTCTTTACAGAGGTTAAATCAAGGTAAAAGGATAGCAACTAAAAAAATACAGACTCATGCTCATTCTAACCTTACTCTAACAGCTAGATTATGAGCTAGATTCACTTCTTTTCTTGACACTTTGATACAACTTAAACGGACTATTATGGTCTTCATTTTGTATACTCAATAATAGACTTTATCTCTCTTGCTGCTAAACTTTGGTTCCGGAGGCTGTCAATCAACTCTTGACTATCAATGTGATGAATAGCTAACTCTCTTGTGAATAACTAACTCTCTTGTTAATAGCTAACTCTCTTGATCCTATAATATTGTCTTTGATTGCTTGAAGGAACTGCATATGCTTCTGTTTGAATAGGCGAAATAACAAAGATTTTGTTAGCTTTGAACCTATTATGGTCTTCATTTTGTATCTAAGTTATATAGATGATTTCCATTTGTTGTCCTTCGCATTTTGCTTCCAGGAGCCATCCATTTTAATGCTGATGGTATTAAAATAGTTTTGTGGTCTTGTAATCCATCGAATAATCTGATGAGCGCATCATGTTCTTCATGCTCAATTAATCTTTCATTTAGTGCCAAATTCAGTTCTTTTTTATATGTTTTTCTTTTTTTTCGAGAGTACTTGGCTAACGAGATGTAAATCAAACTTGTATTAGATTCTGGATTCAGATCTTGTTTCACTAGTTTTTATTTAAAACCTGATTAAGATGTTTAACCGTATGTGCTAATTACATGGAAAATATGTTTGATGGTGATAACAGGAAATAGGGGCCACGAAGAATTCCATTATACTGGACAACAAGAATCAATCTACTACTCGAAGAAGCTCGTGGGTTACCTCGCAATTCACGCAATTGTTGAAAATTATTTAACAAACCCAACTTTATTCTCTTTTACGGTGCTGCTTGCTGCCCTCACTGCCGCAACATTGGACTCACTTTTTGCCAACATATATGAAGGAAGAGTAGATTGAGAATAGTTACTCGCATAAACAAATGAGCATTTTATATGTAAAAGTTCTCTCGAAGAGAATTGAAAAACCATGAATTTTGTTTAGTTTATTATTAGTTGATAGACTTGTAATAATATTTTGGATAATTTGCCTTTGGGCGCATGAATATTCTATGCATAAGTTTTTCTTCTAGGTATAAAATTTCAAAATAAATTTATGAATATATAACTGTATATATGTTAATTTTCTACTAATACTATGAAATTGGAGTTGCGTTTGCTATGGAGGCGTTGCAATATATGTCAATATGTGATATGATATTTGTTATAGAGGTGTTGCAATAGTTATACGATGGCGTTGCAATATATTTGGAGGTGTTGCAATAGACGCCAAAATGGGACATAATATGAGTAGTAGGAGCGTTGCAATAGCTATTCTATGGCGTTGCACTAACAAAAGAGGCGTTGCAATAGGTTTTGTAGCTGTTGCAACGATTATTTACACCTATTGCAACGGTTGTGTTGTAGCCATTGCAATAGGCCAAAAAACCGTTGCAATAGGTCTAATGCAACGGCAGCAACAGCAACGGTTGTTGGACCGTTGCAATAGCTCTATTGCAACGGTTTTTAGCTTTATTGCAACGGTTTTTAGGGGTTGCAATAGGCCATTTATGTATTCCTTCTTCCAATTCCCCTTTTCCTTACAGTAGTTACATATATCATTAGGTTTAGGACCCCATTTAGTCCAGATTTCTTTAAATTCTTTTTAACATGTCCTTTACCACCACTACTGGCCACTAACCTAGAAGACTGATTTTCTGTACTTGTACTACTACCAGATGCCTTATGGCGCAATTCCTTAGTATGCAAAGATGATCTAACTTCTTCTAGGGACACAGAATCTTTACCAACAATGAAAGATTGCACAAAATTTTCATACGATATAGGTAAAGACACAAGCAAGATTAAAGCGGCATCCTCATCCTCCACCTTCACATCAATATTACGCAATTCTAGCAAAATTGTATTTAATTGATCTAGATGATCTCTAAGAGGCATACCTTCCTGCATTCGCAGACTGAACCGACGTTGCATCAAAAGCAACTTATTGGTTAGAGATTTTGTCATATACAAACTCTCTAATTTCAACCACAGACCAGGTTCGGTTTCCTCCTCCGCGACTTCAGTGATTATGTCATCTGCCAGACACAACATAATCGTTGAATGAGCCCTCTCCTCCAGAGTGGTCATCTCAGCGGTAACTGGATCTGTTGACTTCTTTGCCAACGGTGCCCCCAACCCTTGTTGCTTCAGTAAAGTCCGCATCTTGATCTGCCACAGACTAAAACTATTCCTCCTAGTGGATTTATCAATTTTCACATTCACCCCAGACATCTTTCTCACACATATCGAACACCAAAGCTCTGATACCAGTTTGTTATAACGGACGTGAGAGAGAACAAATTATGAATGCAAAAACAATAAAATCAGACAACAGATTTACGTGGTTCACCAATTTGGCTACGTCCACGGCAGAGAGAGAGATAATATTTTATTATGAGAAGAAACCAGATTACAAAGAGAACAGAGTGTTGTTCGTAGTGTAAAACCTAGGTAAAAATAATCTATTTATACACAGCGGCTCAAAACGCGTTATTCGCCGACCCGCCCGGGCGGCCCGGGCGAAATCCGCCCGACCGGGCGGTCTCCAGTTCTCCCAGGCGTGCTTGCGCATCCGACCGGGCGAAACTTTGTTCTCCCAGATTTGATCTCGCGCCCGACCGGGCGAGGTTCGCCCGACCTGCCCGGGCGAGACTCAGACTTGTGTCTCCTAAGCATTTCGTCAAACACCTTTTAAGCACCACAATTCAAGGCATATTCTTACAACCCCGATACTTTATCAACCAAATTAATTCGACAACATTACAATACTATATCCATGATTGAATACTTGGGAAGACTATCAAAATGATCAAGTGACATGGACTCAATCTTTCAAATCTTTAGTACCTAAGCAACGTCATCCCCCTTTTAAAATTTTCCAACTACAAAATTCAATTTCTAAATAAGCAATATATACATTTTCTTATGAAAAGAGTGTTGGACCAAAAACAAAACGTCACTCCGTCTCTTATTTCATTCATTCATTCATTTATTCCCACACAGGCACACACCCACACCACACCACCACAAAACTCACTTTCTCCCTCTTTTTGTTTTTTGGTTGACTTTACAGCGTGAATCCCAAGAACAAGAGGACACAGTGTAGCTTAGGCCTTAGTGGGTCCCACACCGTCCGTTGTACCAACGGAGAATCTTCACCCAACCATACTTAGGAATCATTTCCATCTGATCCTTCTTTTGCTAGCAAAAACACACACACACCCCCAACTTATATTCATAAGAGGAGAGAGAGAGAAAAAAAACTACCCCTTCGAACATTTACTCTTCAAAAAAAAGAAAAAGAAAAAGGTTTAAGGGTCTTTTCTCTCTCTCACATCAGATTTTCAGACACCAAAAAAGTTATTTTGATTGTTCAGTTAGGAATTTGCCTCAGCATTTTCTGACAATTTCTGGGTATTTTTGAGGCAACAAAAAAAGATTTGGTACATTATTATTGGTGGGCTAGCTAGTTTTTTTCAGGTATCTTTCCCATACTATTATTCCTAATTTAGTAACTTTGTTCTTCTTCTCTTTAACTCCTTTTATTAATTATCCATCAACCTTAATTAACTTGGGTCAAAGTTTCTTTCTTTAATTTACCCAAGTTGGATTATTCTCTTAAATTTCTGTTTCAATGAATTTAGCAAAGTTTTAGTTTTTGTCTAAGATTGTTGGCTGGCTGCTGCAACTTTTGATTTTTGTGCAAAAGCTTAACATCGAAGTCAAGTTAAAAGGATTTTCTGCCAACCTTACTTTGTTAGATTCTGTTTGCATCAAAAAAAAAAAAAAAAAAAAAACAACTTTGTGAGATTCTGTAATGAAGGGATGTAATTTTTCAAAAGAATAAAAATTGATCAGATTCTTCTGTTTTTTTCACCATTTTTAGATGCTTTGGTCCAACTTGTTGGAAATTTTTTCTGGGATTCTCAGATTTGGTGGGGTTTTATTCTTTTATGAATTTGATGGGTATTTGATTGTATTCAATCTTATGTCATCTGCTTCTTTGACTGATGCTAATTGGATGCAACTTTTCAATCTCAAATGAATAAATTGGTTCTTCTCTCTTAATGGTGGAGTAACTAAGGATTTTTAAAATAGCATTTGATTCCTTTTTTATTTATTTATGAATGGTTCTTTTCTGTGTGAGATTCTTTAATTGATGATATATTTTTGGGTAAATCTGGATTCTGTGCAGGCAAGAATAAAAAATCATTGAGGGGGTGAAGAAATCTAGGAAATGCTTATTCCTTGATGCTTTTATATCATAGGTGATTCTCTTGTGAAGAACATACATCAGCTTCTGATTTAGTTAGTGGGGATATAGTGTATTTGAAGCTTTTTGGAATTTAAAGGAAGGTGGGGTACTCTGATAAATGGATGATGCTGCTTTCCATTCTAGTGTTGCATTTGGAGTTCCATCAAATTCGGCAATGGAACTCGATTATATGGATGAGCTCTTGCTCGAAGGATGTTGGTTAGAGTCAGTTGATGGCTCTAATTTCTTTCATCAGAGCCCTTCTACCTCTGGTGCTTTCTTTGATTCTTCATACCTATGGCCAATGTTAGAGGTGACGAACGAAAAATCGAGCATGAACATGTCGCAGAAATGTGGTCAGCAAGTGAGGGAAACTTCGGAGTTGGCTGAAAATCCAGTTCAAGTTGATACCCAATTAGGAAATCGAGTTAGTATGTCGAATGGCCAGAGTTTGGTTACTATTGCAACAGATTCAGATCAATTTGACAAATTCTGTGCAGAAGGTTCTGAGCTCAATAAATTGCTGTGGTTCAAACCTAAACCAGCTTCTACCGTAATGGAAAGGTTGTTGAAGGCTCTTAATTATATTAAAGATTCAGCAAAAGGCAATGATCTCCTTGTCCAAATATGGGTTCCTGTTAGTAGGGGCGGTACCCGTATTTTGACCACTGTCGACCAACCTTTCTCAGTCAACTCCAGTGGCTCACAACTTGCCAATTACAGAAACATTTCTATGAATTATGAGTTTGCAGCAGAGGAAAACGCCGCTGTGTCAGTGGGATTGCCTGGAAGGGTTTTCTTGGGACAAGTTCCTGAATGGACTCCTGATGTTAGATTTTTCAGGATTGATGAATATCCACGAGTTCCTTATGCTCAGCAATGCGATGTTCGTGGCAGCCTTGCTCTCCCGGTTTTTGACCAAGGTAGCAGGAACTGCTTGGGAGTTCTTGAGGTCGTCATGACCACTCAGAAGGTTAACTACCGACCTGAACTTGAAAGTGTCTGCAGAGCTCTTGAGGTTTGTTTTTTTTTTTCTTCTCGCTTTGTTTTACTGCCTTTTAATTCAACAAATATAGGAATTCCTGTAGTTCTTAGACTGAGTAACTATGATTGATAACATCCATCTGAGTCTGCACATTTCTTCAGATTTTCATCTTTTGCCATACTTTTCTATCCTAATTTGAGCATTTTTTTTTTGTATGAAAAGTTTTCGATGAGCATTGAAAAGCTGATATAACAAGCAAGCAGTTTCTTTAACCAAGGATTTGTTGTCATGAAAACATGATTTTGGTTTTTCCCTGCACACATGATGTGAGATAACCTGGACACTAAAAGGATCATATCTTCCCCCCTACTATGATTTTAACTATCTAACCTGTACTTCTCAGGCTGTTGATCTTCGAAGTTGTTCCGAGATTCCAGGTCCTCAAAAAACAAAGGTAATTATATCAGTCATATGATTGGGAAAAGCTAATTTTCAGTTATTGATTTTAATGAGAAGAAGAAATGCATTCTTATCAGGAGTGCTGCAGTTCATACCAAGCTGCATTACCAGAGGTCCTGGAGGTGATTAAATCTGCATGTAGTAGTCACGGGCTTCCCCTAGCCCAAACATGGGTACCGTGCATCCAACAAGGCAAAGAGGGGTGCAGACACTCTGATGAGAATGTCTCCCGATGTGTGTCAACAGTCGATTCAGCTTGCTTTATTGCAAATCCTTATATGCAAGAGTTCTATGAAGCTTGCTCAGAGCATCACCTATTTAGAGGACAAGGTGTTGCTGGGAAGGCATTCATGACAAATCAACCATGCTTTTCAGCAGACATAACAACTTATTCCAAGACCGAGTATCCTCTCTCGCACCATGCGAGGATGTTCGGCTTGTGTGCTGCTGTTGCTATTCGCCTTAGGTGTATCTACACGGGTAATGCTGACTTTGTGTTGGAATTCTTCCTGCCTACTGATTGTAGGGATCCAGAAGAACAGAAGAAAATGCTTACTTCACTTTCAATCATTATACAAAGAGTTTGTAGAAGTTTAAGGGTTGTCAGTGATAAGGAACTAGAGCAAGAAACTTCAATGCTGAGTAACAATATGTTAAAAGGGGAAAATACTGTATCGAATTCTTCTCAGGAGGAGTCGTGTGGGACTGCTTTCCAGGAGAGAGACAGAACTAGCGGTCTCCCGGTTCCTCAAGACGATCAAACAAGGGAAAATTTTGCTGGTAAACTATTGAGCCAGCATTCACCACGCGCTAACATGAAGGGAAGTCCAGGCTTCAGCAGTCTAGACTGTTCTGCTGTTGGTGAAGGGAGTTTCTCAACTTCTGGAAAATCTGGAGACAAAAAGCGGGCCAAGGCAGAGAAAACTATTACATTGGAAGTTCTTCGTCAGCATTTTGCTGGCAGCCTCAAGGATGCTGCGAAGAGCATTGGCGGTAAGTTGGTATTTTCTTTTTGTTCTGCATGGTCAAAACCAATTAATCCATTTCTCTGAAACTTTAGTAGTTTAGTAAGGATATTAAGTATAAATGCTTTAATGTCCAAGTGTTAGAGCAAATGAGTAGTTTTACGGTGTAGGATTGGACTTCAGGGATAGGGTGCTCTATGCATACATGCTTGGTGATATGTTTGTTTTTCTCATACCTAGACGGAAGTAGGCTTGTAAGTTGCAAGTCAGTAGGGAAAAAGACTGTCTGTACTAACTATAATCTCTATGTTGCAGTATGCCCTACAACTTTGAAAAGGATATGCAGGCAGCACGGAATTAAGCGGTGGCCTTCCCGGAAAATAAAGAAGGTTGGTCACTCCTTACAGAAGCTTCAAGTTGTGATTGACTCGGTTCAGGGTGCCTCCGGTGCTTTTCAAATCGGTTCATTTTATTCAAACTTCCCAGACTTGGCCTCCCCAAATCTCTCAAATACTAGCCCGTTTTCAACTCCTAAGCAACATGATCCTCCTACACAAACAAGCAAAGAGCTTGAGGGTACTGCTACATCAAAATCTCCCTCTTCATCCTGCAGTCAGAGTTCTAGCTCAAGCCAGTGCTGCTCATCAGGGACACAGCAGCAGCCTTCTACATGGAATGGTTCGGGTAATGAGGATCCTCAGGTGGGCCCAAACTCACTTGAAATCTGCTTAAAACGTGCAAGAAGTGAAGCAGAGCTAATTCACACACCAAGTCATGAAGCCGGACACATTATTTCAAGGTCACAGAGCCAGAAATCTTTGGTAGAGCATCATAATAATGTTGATAATCGTCCACCACTACCAAATTGTGGGGTCCACGTGATCCAAGAAAGCGATTCTTTGAGGGTGAAAGTCACATATGGAGAGGAGAAGATCAGATTTCGTATGCTGAGGAGTTGGGAGTTTAAAGATTTAGTGCAAGAAGTAGTACGCAGATTCAATATAGGTGATATGAGTGGTTATCAGCTGAAATACTTAGATGATGACTCCGAGTGGGTGTTGCTAACGTGTGATGCTGATTTGGAGGAATGTGTTGATATAAGTCGATCATCCCAGAGGCAAACAATCAAGCTCGCCCTTCAAGTTTCCCAAAGTCATTCAAGAAGTTCTGTTGCAAGCAACAGCCACTTGTGACAGATTAACAGTTGCTAGCGACATACAATGTGATTTAGGATGCATTCTCTTCACCTTTAATAAAGCAAGTTTCAGGGCTTATTAAGGCTGATGAGGTTCAATCGGATGTAGAAGATGAGACGAAACCAGAGCTGATCAGGTCCAATCGCGTATTAGTTCAAACAAAGTCAAATGAAGAGAACACACACATATTGTACCTAGCTAGTGTTGATTTTTTTTACTGAGGATCAAAACCCCGACGTTTTGAAGCCTGGGTAGCTTGATGTAGTGATGGAAAGCATGGCAAGCAACGCAGGAAACAAAGTCTCTGAGAATTTTCGTTCTCTAGGTTGGTGTTGAAAGAATCAACAAGTAGGTGTTCAACTAAATTATGTAGTATTCTTGTTTTTAGTATTCTGCTAGTATTATTGCTACTTGACACCTTGTACCTTCAAAATATAAGCAATTAAAGCTTATGGAGGTATGAAGGTCATAGTTACCATTTTTATTGTATCTTTGCCTGCATGTTTTTATTTAAGGCAACGAACCTTGATAATGCTCTCAAGTCTCAACAAATTGTATCATAAGTTTTTTCATTTCTTCCCCTTGATTTATTTTTAGGTAGATTGTACCATATCTTTTTAAGAATGTAAAATAACGATTGAAGCTTTTTTGCATACTGTTTGTTTTACAGAATATACATTGCTTCTGAACCCCCACCACCCGGAAAAGTAAGAAGTTTTGTGAGAATGGAGATTGTCATTGTTCCGTTGAATATTTTCAATCTGTGGGTATAAGATGCGCACGTTTCTTTGTATACGTGCAGGAAATACAAGGTGTCACCTACGTAACTGGGAACCACACTACCATCACAGGCCACAGTTGTCAAAAGATTCACCTTGAAAGACTTGTGATTCTTAAAGAATTGGTACTGCTACATACTGTGAAACTAGTGACCATAATTGTCCTGAACTTGACTTTGATATTGATAATATCAAATTAACTCGCTAATTATGAATATGACCTGACTTAACCTGCACTACAATAAAAGTTGACTTGATATTAGAAAACCGATCTAAACTTAAACTCATACTCAAATGCAATTAAACCTTGAGACAACTTGCTATTAACTCAACCTAAGACGACTCCTTGTTGGATAATTTAGAGTATTTGGTTGATTGAGTTCATGTAACGTATAACTTGAATAACTTGGTTATGGTGTCGTTGTTCAAGTTACGTTAATTATACACGTAAATTGTTTATGGTGTAGTAAACAATAAGCGAAGGAAGATTGTATATGTTATATATGTATAATATATTATGCTTGGTGGTTTAGCCAAGCATGCTGCACAAGCAGTGGGCTTATCGCATGGTTTAGCCAAGCATGATGCACAAGCAGTGGGCTTATCGCACAACATGCTCGTGTAGGGCTAGAGGTTGGGCTGGAAGCACTGTTGCACAACATGTTCG
This sequence comes from Beta vulgaris subsp. vulgaris, assembly GCF_026745355.1. Taxonomy (NCBI): domain Eukaryota; kingdom Viridiplantae; phylum Streptophyta; class Magnoliopsida; order Caryophyllales; family Amaranthaceae; genus Beta; species Beta vulgaris. The sequence goes on from NC_079202.1 coordinate 18,053,267, forward strand.
CGCTGAAGGCATCGCACAGAGGCAACGCACAGCAAGCTCGCGCAGGGCTGTAGGCGTGGGCTGGAGGAATCGCACGTCGCGACTCGCCCTGCTCGTCGCGACTCGCGACAGGCCTGCTCGCGACTCGCGAGCTCTGTCTCGACTCGCGACGAGAGCCTGTCTTCGCGTGTTTTCTTTCGATTCAGCGAACGGTTGTGACGGTTTTTGGCTGCGTGTATAAGAGTGGTTTGTACCACAGATGAAAGGATATAGTTTTTCAGAATATTTCTCTCAAAAACAGGCACTCTCTCTCAAGTCTAAGAGAAGATTAATCATCAAACACAAAACACAAATCTTATTCTCATTTTGACAAGATTCATACGAGCGTGACTCTTGTTGTTCTTCTTTGTATCTCGAAATTGAATTCCGTGCAACCCGTGCTTCGTATAGGGTCGGAATATCACTTTTGGGAAAGTGTCTACACACGCCTAGAAGATTCGTAGTTCATTGTATTCATCTTCTTCACCCTTTCTATAGTTCTAACAATCCAAAAGTGATATTTCTCGAAGATGGTCGGAACATTTATTGATGATCATTCACGATTTTGTTATGTATATCTATTGTCTACTAAAGATGAAGCCCTAGAAAAATTTGAGATCTATAAAAATGAAGTAGAATTGCAACTAAGTGACAAGGTTAAACGGTTTAGAACCGATAGAGGTGGTGAATTTCATAATCCTAGTTATTTCCAAGCTTTAGGAATTATACATGAAACAACCGCGGCTTATACACCACAACAAAATGGTGTAGCGGAAAGGAAAAATAGAACTTTACAAGAAATGGTAAATTCTATGTTATCCTACTCGGGTTTGAGTGATGGTTTTTGGGGTGAAGCGGTTTTAACCGCTTGTTATATCTTGAACCGTGTTCCTATGAAAAAGAACAAGGTTACCCTTATGAATTATGGTACAAAAGAAAACCAAATCTAAGTTATATTAGAGTTTGGGGATGTAGGGCAATAGTGAAAGTGCCGGAACCTAAACGTAAAAAGTTAGGTGAAAGAGGAGTTGAATGCATCTTTATAGGATATGCTTCTCATAGCAAATCCTATAGGTTCTATGTTATAGAACAAAACGACTTTTGGTCGGTTCACACTATTGTGGAGTCAAGGGATGCAATTTTTGATGAAAATAGATATTCATCGGTTCCTAGACCAAAGGATATAACTCCAAGTACCGAAATTCAAGAAATTGATCAAACTAATGATCAAGAGTTAGATGAACAAATTCTAGATGAAAATGTTGCATCTACATCAACTCAACCAAGGAGAAGTAAACGGGTTAGGAAGAGAAATCTTTTGGCCCGGATTTTCATGTATATTTGGTTGAAGGATCAAGAGATAGTGTTTTAACTAAATTTTCATATGTCTATAACGTGGAAGGGGATCCTTTAACATATGATGAGGCCATGCAATCTCAAGATGCTTCATTTTGGAAGGAAGCTATTGATGATGAAATGGACTCAATCATGGGGAATAACACATGGGTTTTAGCGGACTTACCTCCTAAATGTAAACCAATAGGGTGCAAATGGATTTTCAAGAAGAAAATGAAAATCGATGGAACTATTGACAAGTTCAAAGCCCGGTTAGTGGCACAAGGCTTTTCTCAAAAGCCGGGTATCGATTATTTCGATACATATGCACCTGTAGCTCGAATCTCCACTATAAGATTATTGATTGCCCTTGCAGCAATTCATAATCTTGTGATCCATCAAATGGATGTCAAGACTGCGTTCTTGTATGGAGAATTAGATGAGGAGGTTTACATGAGACAACCGGTTGGATTTGTTGTCAAAGGTCAAGAACAAAAAGTTTGCAAACTAATTAGATCTTTGTATGGGCTAAAACAAGCACCTAAGCAATGGCATCAAAAATTTGATGAGGTAGTGTTGTCTAACGGATTCAAATTGAACAATTCAGATAAGTGTGTATATAGCAAATTTGATGACAATGGTCATGGTGTTATGATTTGCTTATATGTAGATGACATGCTAATTTTTGGAACTGATTTATCCCAAGTTGAGTGGACTAAATCTTTTTATCGTCTAAGTTCTCAATGAAAGATTTGGGGGAGGCGGATGTCATTCTAGGAATTAGAATTAAAAGAAGCAAAGGTAAATTGAGTTTGTCTCAATCTCACTACATCGAAAAGGTTCTTAAGAAATTCGATGTTAGTGGTTGCTCTTTTGTGTCAACTCCAATGGACCCTAGTGAGAAATTACTACCTAATGTAGGTAGTGCTGTATCTCAACTTGAGTATTCAAGGGTGATTGGGTTTGATGTATGCAATGACGAGTACTAGGCCGGATATCGCATTTGCGGTAGGCAAACTCAGTAGGTATACTAGTAATCCTAGTATACAACATTGGCAAGCTATTCGTCGTGTGTTAAGGTATTTAGGAAAAACCAAGGACTATGGTTTATCCTACAGTGGATATCCTTCGGTTTTAGAAGGGTATTCGGATGCAAGTTGGATCTCTAACAAAGAAGATCACTCTTCTACAAGTGGATGGGTATTTCTACTTGGGGAGGTGCTATATCTTGGGCTTCCAAGAAACAACTTGCATAGCGGATTCCTCCATGACTTCGGAATTCATTGCTTTATCTTCCGCAAGCAAAGAGGCGGGTGGTTGAAGAATCTCATGATTGAGATTCCTTTGTTGCCAAAACCGATATCGCCAATGCGATTCATTGTGATAACGATGCTGCTTTGGCAAGGCATATAGTCAAGTCTATAATGGTAAGTCAAGACACATTGGTGTGCGGCATAGCTACATCCAAGGACTTATCAAGGATAGTGTGTCACTGTTGACTATGTACGTACAACGTATAATCTAGCGGATTGTTTTACAAAGGCACTTGGCTAGAGATAATGTAAAGAGGATGGCAATCGGTTTAGGATTGGAGCCCCTCGAGAATCACGAATGAGGGAATCTTAACTTAACGCCCAATATGACGTTGGGTCTTAAGTTCAATAAGATTAATTTCTTCATTTAGATGATTGTAGAACTTTTATTCATCCTAAGTTTATAGTTCTATAACTGTGTTGTATAAGGAGGTTGTAAATCTTAGTAGGTCTCTTGTTTGTGCTTGTCACAGTAGCATGTATTTTAGAGATCTACCTATGTAAGTGTGAAGTTTAGCCGCTTCAAGGAGCTAGTGGGGCATAGCTTTGATACACTTATGAATAGATATGGACACAAGGCTTTATGTGTCGGTTTATAATGAGTTTAAGTAATATTTATCTTGTATGTATTGTATCTTCGGGTTTCCATTATGTATTGAAATTGGTTCAATCGTTATCGACACCAATTGGATACGGATACTTGGAATGTGTACTTTACTATATGAAAGTTCAAGTTTTATACACTTTCATTTATGCATGAGTGTTTGGTTTGATGATGTTTAGTGCTAATTATCTTTAGAATACTCTAAATGGGGGAGGATTGTTGGATAATTTAGAGTATTTGGTTGATTGAGTTCATGTAACGTATAACTTGAATAACTTGGTTATGGTGTCGTTGTTCAAGTTACGTTAATTATACACGTAAATTGTTTATGGTGTAGTAAACAATAAGCGAAGGAAGATTGTATATGTTATATATGTATAATATATTATGCTTGGTGGTTTAGCCAAGCATGCTGCACAAGCAGTGGGCTTATCGCATGGTTTAGCCAAGCATGATGCACAAGCAGTGGGCTTATCGCACAACATGCTCGTGTAGGGCTAGAGGTTGGGCTGGAAGCACTGTCGCACAACATGTTCGCGTTGAAGGCATCGCACAGAGGCAACGCACAGCAAGCTCGCGCAGGGCTGTAGGCGTGGGCTGGAGGAATCGCACGTCGCGACTCGCCCTGCTCGTCGCGACTCGCGACAGGCCTGCTCGCGACTCGCGAGCTCTGTCTCGACTCGCGACGAGAGCCTGTCTTCGCGTGTTTTCTTTCGATTCAGCAAACGGTTGTGACGGTTTTTGGCTGCGTGTATAAGAGTGGTTTGTACCACAGATGAAAGGATATAGTTTTTCAGAATATTTCTCTCAAAAACAAGCACTCTCTCTCAAGTCTAAGAGAAGATTAATCATCAAACACAAAACACAAATCTTATTCTCATTTTGACAAGATTCATACGAGCGTGACTCTTGTTGTTCTTCTTTGTATCTCGAAATTGAATTCTGTGCAACCCGTGCTTCGTATAGGGTCGGAATATCACTTTTGGGAAAGTGTCTACACACGCCTAGAAGATTCGTAGTTCATTGTATTCATCTTCTTCACCCTTTCTATAATTCTAACACTCCTAACTTGATTTTACTAGACGTATTGTACGTCCAAGAAGTTAGGATCCAATGAAAACTAACCTTAAGCTGAAAAATGTCATTTTTGCTCATTTTACAAATTTGTGCTCATCTTATGTTTTTGCTCATTTTAAAAAATTTTTGCTCATTGTAGAAAACTTCGCTCATTTTACAAACTTTTGTTCATTGTATGTGTTTTTGCTGATTTTATGTTTTTGCTTATTTTACAAATTTTTGCTTATTTTATGCTTTATTGCTCACTCTATATGTTTGCTCATTTTAAGAAGTTTTTGCTCAATTTAGGATTCGCTCATTTTAAAGAAGTTTTTGCTCATTCTACAAACTGTTGTTCATTTTATATTTTTTGCTCATTTCATGTTTTTGCTCATTTAAATAAACATTTGCTCATTTTATTGTGTTTCTCTCTCACATCTAGAAGACTAATTCTCTCTACTCAAGAACACCCATTTTGTTTCCTCAAGTAGATTTCATTGAAGCTCCAAGTTTAGTTTCAATCAAGTTCTTCACAAAAACAATGAAATTATTCGTCGAAAATTCAACCTATTTAGAATGAATTCATATTTTTTTCTTTTTCATTAAGATGACCATTCACTACTCAAGAAAACCCATTTTATCTCTTCAAGCGAACTCCGCTTAGATTCTACGGAGTAGATGAAATTTAACAAAGTTCGTTAGATATTTAACAAAGTTTCATGAAATCAATAGAGGATCTTACCAAATTTAACGAATTCTTTATCAAAATTTTTGAAGTTTAGTTTAGCTCCAACCAGTTCAGTTCGGCTCCATTCTTTTATAATCATTTTGTTAAATATTATTATTATGTTGGTCTAATTTAGTTTACTAATTACTCTTATTATTGTCATTATTTATTTTTATATCATTATTATTATTATTATTGTTATTATTATTATTATTATTATTATTATTATTATTATTATTATTATTATTTCTATATATTATTTTTTTTATTATAACTTTACTCGTTATTGTTACTATTATTATTAGGAGGAACATGGTTTAGGTCAAAAGTACAAATAAACCCACGTTTTTTAGCCCATAAACCAATCAAATCGCTTCAAAACGGTTTATGATGCAATATTGCGCGGTCCGACCCAATCATTATTTTTATTACTAAATATTATCATATTATTAAATGTAATTATTAAAATATTAATATTAATTTACTTCTTAGATATTATTATTATTTAATAATCATCATCAAGTATTAATATATTAATATATTTAATATAAAATAATAATTATTAATTATCATTAATTATTTTTATTATTAATTTATGATTATTTATATTATTTATTTAAAAATATCCAAAATACTATTATTACTATTCATTATTAATTATTCATCATTATTACTTATCGTTGTAATTATTATTAAATATTCATATTATTATTGTTTAAATATTATTATATATTTATTACATTCAATTTAATTCACTTCAGTTTAATTCAATTCAACTCAATTCAATTTAATTCAATTCAGTTCAGTTCAGTTCAGTTTAGTTCAGCTGTTTTGTATCGAAGAGAGCAGGCCCTGAATTTCATGTTCTAATTTTTCTTTTATGTTCTAATTTTTCTTTTATGTTCTAAATAATTATCCCCCCTCTCTCCCATTCTCTCTCTGTCTTCATTTCCTCTTTCATCTTTCATGTATTTCCCTTTCCTGAGCTTTTTCACCACTCCTGTAATTAGGGGTGTTCATGGGTGGTTAACCGCCCCGAAACAACATTTCGGTTCGGTAAGCGAAAGTTTCAGCTCTCTCTTTTTGCCAACCGTGACCGTTTAAAGCGGTTACCACTTATGTGGTTAACTATTCTTTCGATACGATTTTTCGGTTAACCATTAACCATTATTGAAGTTATATTATTATGCTTTACTTAATATACATATATTATTTTTATTTTTTGTCCATGTATTGTAATATTATATACTATTATAAAGTAGATAATAAATCTATTGAAAAACATACTAACACTAAGAATTCACTCCATTTCCTAAGTATAGTGATTATATTAGTAGTAGAGTTTCCAAATAATCACATTCTTCTTCTAACAATTGTAACTTAGTAACAAATATAATAATTAATTTAATTGTTTGAAAATATTTCACAATAATTAAATAGAGAAAAAAGATATTTCAGTATTCGGTTAATCGTTTACTCAAAAATCATAACCATAACTGTACCCGTACAGTTTACCCGTTAATTTTATCGGTTCGATAACCATATCGTTAATTTTTTTTAACGGTACAATTACCTCCCATTTTGATCGATCTTTCGATACTTCGGTACGGTTTTCCAGTTTCGTTTTTTATGAACACCCGTACTTGCAACCACTCTTCGCGAAACCTACACCCAAATTTTCTATGGCTTCTACTTTTTAAAGTTAATTTTTTCTAATAAATTGTCCAAACATAGAATATTTGAGGTTTGTGGAGTGTTTCCTCTCTTCATATTCTCTTAGGTGGTTCGAGTGTCTCCCTCCTGTAACTCTCTCTCTCTCATATACGTGATGATTCAACCACCCCACCATTCTTACAATACTTACATCATCACTGAATATTCATCAATGGCTGAAGTTGTTCCAATAGTATATATATAACATGTTCTAAAACAATGTACGTCATGTTATAAAACAATGTACATCATATTATAAACAATTTATATCATGTCTAAAAAACGTGCTGCATGTTCTAAAACAACGCACAACATGTTCTAATATATATAAGAAAGCTTGTTTATTTACAATCGTGCCATTAATGACACACAGTCAATATGGATTGTTAGACCTGACTTAATCCAACAACTTGTATCTATTCTCATATATGATATATGTTCTCATATAAGGATCCCTTTTTATTAGTTAATGTCCATGTATATTTTAAGATCTAGTGAGAACCATAGCCAGAAATGAAACATAGAACGAATTTAGGCCCTCAAATCATCATAACTGGATGTTCAATATGCTTCCTCTGTCATTAATGACATTTTGGTAATCAACTCGAAACTTACAAAACTAATTCCCAACTTCTGTAAAATGGAAAGAAAAACAATTAGTCAAAGTAGATGAAATTGATCGAAAAGTAAATCAATGAAAAGTATAAAAAAACAAAAAAAAAAATCAAAACTAGTTTGTGAAGTTGCAAATACGAAAAAATGCCATTAATGACATGGGATCCGTCTTGGCCATTTAATTTTGATAATCTAAGGGTCTAGATTAGTTCTATATTCTCAATTTAACATTGGTACTCATTGGAACTTTTTGGTCATTTTATGTTACAATTTTTAGTTCTCAATATCAGTTCAAATGCTTTGGTATCTGTTAGACTAATTATGGTAATGCTTACATTTACCTATTCAAAATCGTTTTTGCTACCTTCGGGGTAACTAGTTTTACAAAAGATAAGGATACTTTATAGAAAAACCCATAAATTAATAAAAAGTTCTCTTTTTTGCAATGGAAAGCAAGCGACAAATAAAAATACTAAAGAGTGCTCACAATTTCTCCTACTAATATGTGTTATTAAGAACTAGTTTTTCAAAATTCGCCTGTCAATAGTTCTTTAGTTATTGCAAATACTCAAACAAATTGCTCATTTTTAAGAATTAATAAAAAGTAGTAGAATCCCATTCGAATTCATACAAATGAGATGTAGTATATATGATAAAAGATATATTTATTTCTGTAAAGTTAGTTGAGAGTTAGTTAGAATACTCCTCTATAAATAGACAAAGCTGTTAGGTCTATTACTAACTTTCATATTGTAAAGAAATACTTCTTTTCTTCTTTCTCTCTCAATAATACTTCTTCATTTCTGAGCTCATTTGCTCCTTCATGGTATCAGAGCTATAATCTCACGTTTGAGATTGAGGTTTTTTTTAGCTTTATTGAAATTGATATTCATTAAAGTCGATTGCAATTGCTGATATCTGAGAATCGAAATTGTTATTACAATTTCTTGATTTCTGCAAACTTCTGGAAAGAAATCATCAATGGCGGAATCTGATGATGCAAGAAGTAATAATTCTGATCCACAAAATACAAGAGTTAATAATTCTGATCCACAAAATACTCATAATGGAGGTAATCTTGATCCATTCTTCATTGCAAATTTGGATAATCCGACATCTTCTTTAGTTTCTGCTACATTTTCTGGATCAAACTTTATGAGATGGAGCAGAAATGTTAAACGTGCGCTTATAGCTAAGAATAAAGAATGTTTTATTACTAGATCTTTACCTATGCCTGCTGAAAATCATAGAGATTATTCTAGATGGACTAGAGCTGACTACATGGTGATGAGTTGGATCTTGAGTTCTATGAATCCTAATATAGCTGATGATTTCTCTTATGTGTCTAATTCTGCTGAATTATGGCAAGAATTATGTGAACGTTTTGGTCAATCTAATGGACCTCTAGTATATCAATTGAAGAAAGAAATTGAAGGATTAAGGCAGGAGAACTTGACTATCATTGCTTATTATGGAAAACTCAAGAAATTATGGGATGAACTTAAGGCATTAAGATCATTTCCAGTATGTAATTGTGGAGCTTTAGCAAGATGTAGTTGTCAATTTCTGAAAAATATTTCTGATCTTGAAGCTGAGGATAAACTGATGCAGTTTCTATTAGGCTTAAATAGTGGTTTTGATGGAACAATAACAAATATATTGTCAATGGAACCAATGCCTACAATCAATAAAGCCTTCTCAATCACTCAGCAGATTGAGAAACAGAAGGAAATATCAGGTGCTATGGAGATTACAGAAAGTAGTGCTATGGCTGCTCAACGATTTTCTCAAGGAGTTATAAGTGGTGGACAGAGGTTTCAAGCTAGACGTGACTGGAAGAAAGAAAAACAGGATAAGAAATGTGATCATTGCAAGGGTAAGGGACACACTAGGGATCAATGTTTTCAAATCATTGGATATCCTGAGTGGTACAATGCTATTAAAGCTACCAAAGGCAATTTAGGTGGTTTTGGTAACGGAGGCAATAAGAAATTTGCTGCAAATGTGCATATTACACAAGAAGAAGGTATGGAATCACCATTGGATATAGATTGCAACATGGATGGAATTTCAGGAGGACAAATGGATCAAGGCATGATGAATAGTATCTGTCAAGAAGTCATGAAGATCATGAAGGGTAAACAACAACAATCTGCATCTAACAGTAGCTCATTTGCTAGTTTTGCAGGTAATGTTGTTATATCTTCTTGTTCTAATTTGTTAAAAGAAGAAATATGTTCTTGGATTGTTGATTCTGGAGCTTGTGATCATATGGTGTTTGATGAAAGGCATCTGATAAATAAAAGAAGGTTAGACACAGAAATTAAGGTAGGATTACCTGATGGAACATGTAGATATGTTAAACTCACTGGTAGTGTTGTTTTGGATAAAAGATTGGTGATACATGATGTATTGCTAGTAGAAGGATTCAAATATAACTTACTTTCTGTTAGTAAGTTAGCTGAAAAGGCTGGAATATTGGTTCGATTCACAAAAGATCCATGTTACTTTCAGGACCAATATAGTTTACAAATTCTTGGAAGTGGTAAAAAGCAAGGAGGTTTGTATTACTACTTCAGCTCAAATGGTGTTCAAAACAATTCTGGTATGACTTCTGCTTGTCATAATGTGGTAGCTTCATGTTCATTGCCAAATAAAATTGCAGTTGGTAGAATTAATAAAGAAAGTGGTGTAGATACTTTGGAATTGATGCATAGAAGATTGGGTCATGTATCTCTTTCAAAAATGCAGCATATTGATGATTGTAAGTGTCAAGGGTTGACTGAATATAATTGTGGTGTTTGCTTACATTCTAAACATCATAAGCTGCCATTTCCTGTCAGTAACAGTAGAGCTGAATGCTGTTTTGACTTAATACATATTGACCTATGGGGTCCTTATAGAGTACATGCTTTGAATGGTGCAAGATACTTCTTAACATTAGTTGATGATCATAATCGTGTTACTTGGACATATTTGTTACATAACAAATTGCAAGTAGCTAAAACCATATGTGATTTCTTAAGTATGGTAGATACTCAGTTTGGGAAAAAGATCAAGCAAATTAGATCAGATAATGGAACAGAGATTATAAAAGAAGAATGCTTGAATTTGTTCTTGTCAAAAGGAATTCTAATGCAAAGAAGTGCTCCTTATGCTCATCAACAAAATGGTAGAGTTGAAAGGAAGCATAGACATTTATTGGAAGTGTCTAGAGCACTTAGATTTCAAGCCAATTTGTCCAAGAAGTTCTGGGGGGAATGTTTACAGACTGCTACACATCTAATTAACAAGCTTCCTACAAAGGTGCTGTCCTGGAAGTCACCATATGAGGTAATGTTCAATCAAAAGCCTGATTATACTAATCTGAGATGCTTTGGTTGTCTGTGTTATGCATATATTGTGCATATTAAAAGGGATAAATTTGATTCCAGAACTAGAAAATGTATCTTTATAGGTTATCCATATGGACAAAAGGCATATAGACTCTATGATCTTACTTCTCATACTGTTTTCATATCAAGAGATGTTGTGTTCTTAAAACAACTCTTTCCATATCATACTGAAAATCTATAATAGACACTTATAATCCTGCTCTTGTTTCTTTTCATGATTCATCTAACTCAGATGGTTGCAATAATACTACAAACAATTATCATGAACATTCTTCCTCTCCTAGTATATCCACCTCTCATAACATGCCATGTCAGTCTGATACTTCTCCACTGAATTCTTCTACTTCTTCTTCTAACCTTAACCATATAAATCATGATAATTCTTCCTTACCATTGTCTCCTTCTTCTCATTCTACTGATAATCTTCCAAACACAAGACATAGTTCTAGAACTATTATACCATCAGTCAAACTGACTGATTTTGTTAACACATACATACTGTAATCCCCCATATTTTAAGATATTAAATTAAATAGTTTTAATCATTGTTAATTATTAAAGCTATTTAATTTCGGTATTTAAGAGCAGAAGGGTATTTTGGTCATTTTACCAAAATAGTATTTGAGTATTTCCACAAAGAAGTATTTTAGTATTTTCAAGAAAGTATTTTATTAATATTAGTAGGAAGATTATTTTGGAAATTGATCATCAAATGTATTTTGGCAATTTGATGAGTAAGGGTATTTTAGTCTTTTACACAAAATGACTACCACTATAAAAAGGGGAAAACCTAAAGTTTCCCATCTTTTTCCATCTTCTTCACTAGCCACCATTTCTTCAAAAAGGAGTAAGAAGTTCATTTCTCTCTCAAACCTTTGTTCTTCCTCAAGTAAGTTTTCTTCAAGTAATTTCTTTAAAGATTCAAGTTCTAATCTAGTTTTTGTTTTTAAAAATTGTAGGAAGATCTTGCAATTATCAAAGGGAAGCAAAGAGGTAATCTTTTTCTGAAATTTTGGGGTTTTTCTTCCTTATTTTCTCTCTCCTCTTTGTTCACGATTTCCGGCCACCACAAGGGTGGTTCGCCGGCGAGATCGACAGGTCCGACGAGACCATTGTCGGGACAACAGTGGTGACAACGCCTGGGCACGGGCGCCGCCTGCCACTGCCGCGCAGCTGGTGGTGGTGGTGGTGCTCGTGGTGGCGCCGGCGAGTGTTAAGTTTTGGCTTTGGTGGTTTTCGAACCACTTGTAAAAAAAAAAAATAAAAAAAAATTTCTGTTATTATTATTAATTAATTTACAGCAATAAATTATTAAGAAAATAGTAGTTTTATGAAGTTTTAAGTATTAGTTTGTAGTGGGTTTTGCCTACTAGTAAAGGTTTTCAAGTTATGACTTTAAAAATAGTTTTTAAAGCATTTGTAAGAAAAATCAGCTTTATTAGTATATTTAAAATGCTGATTTTAATTATTAAGTAGCCTTGAATTGTTGTTGGAAAGTACTAATTGATAGTACTTTATTGTTGGTAGGTTGCAAGAATAATTAAAGCCAGTCAAACTTTTGACTGTTGATTTTCGTGTAATCAAGGTACATACACTTTGACCTTGACTTTAGTAGTTTCAAAGGATATATATATCTTATTGAGCATGAGGAGTAAGGAGAGGCTTATGCCTTGAAATTGTTTGAGTATATGTTGAGAACTTAGAAAGGAGATTAGGAATGGAACTTTTAAGTTATTCCTATATTTGAAAAGCATTTATTGATGTTAATTGCTTTTGAGCATGATTAAAGTTATTAAAGTTATTCTTGAAGCTAGGGCTTGCCTGAGAATATTTTATTGAGCATGGTCTCAATTGAGGTTATATATTTTATTGAGCATGGTCTCATTAGAAGTTATATATATTATTGAGCAAGGTCTCACAAGTTATCAAGTTATTGAGCAAGGTCTCACAAGTTATCAAGTTATGGAGCAAGGTCTCACAAGTTATCAAGTTATTGAGCAAGGTCTCATAAGTTAAAGTTATTGAGCAAGGTCTCACAAATAGTTTAATCATTGAGCAAGGACTCAATTGATTGGATCATGGATCCTTAAGAAAGTAAGAAAAAGGACTCATGGAGTCATTAAAGTAATAAGATGAGCAAGGTCTCAAAGAATTTAGAATTGAGTTAACTATGGTGTTTGTTGCATTCACTTGTTAAAGAAAGATAAGAAATTAATTATTTGCTAGATGTATTATTGTGAATGTGTTTTCACATAATGGGCTTTTGGCAATAAAACTCTGGATGGCCCCCATGAGTATTGAATAAGGGGAGTTAGTGTGAAACTATACTCCTGCATATAGCTTAGCATGACGATGCTAATGCTTTTATTTTATCAAGCAAGTTTATGGAATTCCAATTTTCAAGATCTTTGAGTGGACTAGGTGTCACTCGTATTCTTTATCTCTGAGATGTTGAGTCTAGAGGCTCACTCTCACCCTCTTCATTACTAACAAGCTTAAATTTCTCGAGTCAAGTTATTTAAAGTTCATGGAACTTTAGTAAGAGGTGTGGGATCTCTTACACAAGAAATAGTAGCCCGTATGACTCCAAGAGGAGGACGGTGCCCGTTCATTGCCAAATAATATTAAAGAAAGTATTTAGTAAGTTACAGTTATATGCTTGTTGCATGTAGAGTCATAAGAAGAGCAAGCCGAAGTGATTGAGGATTGCATGCATTATTATTCGCATTAGTTTGTTGTGTTATGTACTCAGCGTTGCTGATGTATGTGTTTCTTGTTTTCTTTTGGTTGTTGTTTTTTCCTCAACAACCCTGTGATGATCCATTTGGTGAGCAGAGTTTAGAGAAGAAGTTGCAGGTACAAGTTCTTGATGTGCATGGAAATCATAAGCATCCGGATGGGATTTTCAGTGCACGAGTACTTTTATTTTAAGTTATCTTAATTTTATATTTGACTTTACTTGACCAATGGGGTCAAGGTTTGACTTTTGAAGATGGGACTAGTATGGGATAGTCTCGGAGTTTGTAATTCATTTACATACTTTCTTATTTCTATTGTATTAAAGTATTTTCAGTTTATTTTAAAAGACTTCCGCTGTATTATCTGATTAGCCTTACGTATTATCATGCGTGGCATAACAACTCCCGCAATTTCTCCTAGTTTATAAAAGGAGGAGTCGTGGGGGTGTTACAAAGTGGTTACAGAGCTCCAAGGTTTATATTACCTTATCTTACAAAAAGTTTTCGAACTTAAAAGTATTTCAATGTCGAATTGCAAAAAGGGAAGGGAATTGCATATGCATATGTACATTGCGTCGCATTAGCCACTAAGTCTTTATGTGTCTTAGATTAGTAAGTGCTCTTAGTTCTAGTAGCACTTTTGATGTGTTTTATGTGACTAAGTGTTTGATTGCAACGTGGTTAGCATTTTCTACTTGCATGGAGTCCAGTTTGGACTTAAAGGTGTAGTATGACTACGAAAAAGTGCTAGTTTTGCTTTAATCTACTACTCTAGTAAGAGAGTTAGTATAAAAGTTCCTTAGAAAGGAGATTGTGAATTAAATGTCAGCGTGGCATTTGCTTAGTATTTTGACCTATATAGAGGGTCAATAAGCGATTTTTGAGTCAATTTTTTTTCTTTGGCAGATCAATGGCCGATAGAAACGCTAGAATTGATGCTCAACTGAGGAATTTAGTCCGAGTGACTACGAATTTAGCTAGAAGAGGTCCTTCGAAGAAGAAGTCTGTTGATTGGTTTAAGAGGGTTAGTGATAGTAAACCGCCTTCTTATGATGGGAAAGGTGATCCTGTTAAGCTTGAGAACTGGGTTAGGGATTTTGAGAAGCTATTCGATGCTATCCAATGTCCAGATAATAGGAAAGTAGCTATAGCTGCATATTACCTCAAGGAGGAAGCTGACTTTTGGTGGTCGCAGCATAAGGAGACGTTAATGGCAAGGCCTGACTTTGATTGGAAGGCTTTCGGAGTAGCTATGAAGGAGAAATTTTATCCCAATTTCTTGAGGAGGCAAAAGGCCACTGAGTTTGATGAGTTGAAGCAAGGTGACATGACTGTGGAGCAGTACTATGAGAAGTTTGTAGGATTGATGAAGTTTGCTCCAGAGTTAGTACCTACTGAGGAAAGAAAGGCAATTAGGTTCGAGACTGGACTTAGTCTTGAGGTGAAGCTTGGGCTAGGAGGTTCAACTTTCAGGACCTTAGAGGAAGTGTATGATAGAGCTGCTCATTTAGGTTCCTATTTGAAACAAGCTGGAGTTGAGAGCTCAAACAACAAGAGGAAGGAAAATCCTAGTCAGAATTTCCAGAGGAACGACAAGAAGTTCAAGCCTCAAAATAACTTTCACCAAGGAGGACAATCTAGTGGCCAAAGGAATGGAGGCCAGTATCAACCACAGAGGGTGGAAATGGTTCTAATAAGGGAAAGAAAGGAGACGAACGCGTGTATTTCTGCAAGAGGTGCCCTACAATCATCCTGGAAAGGATTGTGAAGGAAAGCTGGTGGAGTGTAACTACTGCCACAAATTGGGTCACCGAGAGTATGAGTGCTTCTCCAAGAACCCTGAGTTGAAGACTGACAAGGGCAAGAGCGGAAACCAATTTGGTCAGGGTAATCGAAACCAGTCAGGAGGCAACAACTATCAAGGTGGGAACAGGCAAAATGGGAACAACAAGACCGTTTCGAGTGGAGCTGGTCCTAGTGTGCCTGCAGTGGCAAGGTTGAATGTCATAAGTGCTAGAGAAGCTGAGACGTCTAAGGACGTAGTTACGGGTAATGTTTCTATTAATTCCACTTTTGTTAAAGCTTTATTTGATTCAGGAGCCGAACGTTCATTTGTTTCAAAGTTAGTTGTTTCAAAATATGGCTTAGGAAACCCTAGAGATGTTGAAATTCCTATTATGTTACCATCTGGGGAAGTAGTAACTTGCTCAAGAGTATATGAAAACGTCCTTGTGAGAATTGGGGATGTAGACTTTGAAACCAACCTCATAGAGTTTCCATTGGAAGACTTGGAGATTATTTTAGGGATGGATTGGCTTAAGGAGTATAAAGCCGAGATTCTTTGTGGAGAACAAAAAGTGAGATTGAGGAATAAGAATGGGAAAAAGGTGACTTTCAAGACTAAAACAAGAAGGTAGAATTAAGATCATTTCAGCCCTAAGTTTGGTAAAGCAAGTGCAGAAGGGAGCTCCATTATTCTTGTGTAATGTGCAGAGGTTGGAAGAAGAGAAGCTTAAGATAGAACATGTGAAAGTGGTGAATGAGTTTCCAGACGTATTTCCGGAAGATATACCGGGAATGCCACCTCAGAGGGAGTTAGAATTCACCATAGACTTAGTTCCTGGAACTGCCCCTATATCAAAAGCACCCTATAGAATGGCTCCAGCAGAGATGAAGGAGCTCAACAAGCAACTAGAGGAATTACTCGAGAAAGGGTACATTAGACCTAGTTATTCCCCATGGGGAGCGCCTGTTTTATTCGTAAAGAAGAAGGATGGAAGCTTGAGGCTATGTATTGATTATAGAGATCTTAACAAGGTGACTATTAAGAATAAGTATCCGTTACCGAGGATTGACGACCTATTCGATCAATTAAGAGGAGCTGGAATATTTTCAAAGATAGACTTGAGGTCCGGGTATCACCAACTGCAGATTGGGAGAAGGACATACCAAAGACTGCCTTTAGGACGAGGTACGGTCACTATGAGTTCACCGTGATGCCATTTGGTTTAACCAATGCACCAGCGATGTTTATGGACCTCATGAATAGAGTGTTTCGAGAGTATTTGGACAAATTTGTAGTCGTATTCATCGATGATATCCTTATCTACTCGAAGAACAAGGAGGAGCATGAAGAGCACTTGAGGTCAGTATTGTCTACACTAGGGAGAATCAGCTTTACGCAAAGTTCTCGAAGTGCGAATTTTGGATGGAAGAAGTGGCATTTCTTGGCCACATTGTGTCAAAGAAGGGAATTTCCGTAGATCCGTCGAAGATAACCGCAGTGAGCGAATGGCCTAAACCTAGGAATGTTACTGATATAAGGAGTTTCTTGGGTCTAGCTGGCTACTATAGACGTTTTGTGAAGGACTTTTCGAGGGTAGCTAAACCAATGACTAGTCTCATGAAGAAGGATACAAGGTTCATATGGACCGAGGAATGTGAGAAAGCCTTTAAGAAGCTTAAGGAGTTGTTGACTACAGCTCCGATTTTGACGTTACCAGAGGAAAATGCCGAGTTGGAGGTATATAGTGACGCTTCGAAAAATGGTTTAGGGTGTGTTTGATGCAAAATCGAAAGGTTATAGCCTACGCTTCTAGGCAATTGAAACCGTACGAAGTGAATTACCCAACCCATGATCTAGAATTAGCCGCAATAGTGTTTGCTTTGAAGATTTGGCGACACTACTTATATGGAGTGAAGGTGAGATTGTATACAGATCACAAGAGTCTGAAGTATTTGTATACTCAAAAGGATTTGAATATGAGACAGAGAAGATGGTTAGAGTTGGTGAATGACTATGAATTGAGATCTTATACCATGAAGGAAAGGCAAACGTCGTTGCCGACGCGTTAAGTCGTAAGTCTAGCCATAGTTTAAGTACTTTGGTACTTCCAGAGAATTGTGTGACGAGTTTAGGAAGCTCAACATTGAAGTTGTTGGAGTAGTGGAGTGGAAGCATGCTTAAATGCCATTTCAATCCAGTCAGAATTGAATGAAGAAATTTTAAAGGCTCAAGAAGGGAATGAGGAAATGGAGAAGATAAAGAAGCTGATCGAGGAGAAAAAGACAAAGGAGTTTAGTATCCATGATGATGGAAGTGTCCGATTCAATGGAAGAGGTGCATACCGTCAAGTTGCACCGAGTTGAAAGAAAAAGTGATGAAAGAAGGGCACAAACAACTTATTCTATCCACCCTGGAGGGGATAAATTATATAAGGACTTGAAGCTAATGTTCTGGTGGAACAATATGAAAAGAGAAGTAGCTGAATTTGTTGCTAGGTGTTTGACTTGTCAGAAGGTGAAGAGCGAACACAAGAGACCTCAAGGGACGATTCAACCGTTACCAGTGCCTGAGTGGAAATGGGATGACATAGCAATGGATTTCGTTGTAGGTCTCCCAAGACAGCGAAAGGATTCACCAAAGTGTGGGTGATAGTAGATAGACTAACTAAGGTAGCAAAATTTGTTCCGATGAAGGACAATTGGTCGATGGAACAGTGTGGTAAAGTATATGTGGACCAAGTGGTGAGGCATCATGGAGTTCCTTCCACTATTGTGTCTGATAGAGATTCAAGATTCTTATCTCATTTTTGGGAGGCATTACAGAAAGCTTTTGGGACCGATGTGCTTAAGAGTACAGCTTTTCATCCAGCAACTGATGGTCAATCGGAAAGAACCATTCAGACTCTCGAGGATATGTTGAGGGCGTGTGCCTTAGATTACCCTAAGACTTGGGATGAGATGTTGGCTTTAATAGAATTCTCTAATAACAATAGCTACCATTCTAGCATTAAGATGGCTCCTTTTGAAGCTCCTATACGGTCGAAAATGTCGTAGTCCATTGTGCTGGAACGATATTAGCGAGACGGTTACTTTGGGACCGCAAATGATTGAAGATACCGTAAATCAAGTAAGATATATTCGTGAGAAGATGAGGGCGGCCCAGGATCGTCAAAAGGCCTATGCAGATCAGAATAGAAGAGATAGCGAATATCAAGTAGGCGAGAAAGTCTTACTGAAGGTGTCACCTATGAAAGGGGTGATGCGTTTTGGGCAAAAAGGAAAGCTTAGCCCGAAGTTTATAGGTCCGTATGACATATTGAAAGAATTGGAAGATTGGCTTATCGTTTGATTTGCCAAAACTTGGGAAAGGTGCATAATGTGTTCCATGTATCCCAACTAAAGAGATATGTGCCCGATAAGTCTCACGTATTAGATCCCGAGATTATAGAAGTGGATGAGACGCTTTCTTTTGAAGAGAGACCAGTAAAGATCTTGGACTCTAAGGTGAGGAGTACAAGAAATAAGATATAAAGATACTCAAGGTTTTGTGGTCTAACCAGCGTACCGAAGAGGCTACCTGGGAGGCTGAAGACGAGATGAGAAAGAAGTATCCTGAGCTCTTCGACTAGGTGAGTTGAGTTCCGGGACGTAACTCCTTTAAGGGGGGTAGAGTGCGTGCGCGCATTTTGCTAGAAATTAGTAAGAATTTGTTGCATTTGTGCACTATTTTTAGAGTTTTCAAGGAAAAACTTTTCAAGCAAAGTAAGTATTTCATAGTTTGAATATTCAAGGCAAAAGTTTTATTCAGTAGCGTATTATTTGGCTACTTGTTTTACTCAGTAGCGTATTATTTGGCTACTTGTTTTACTTAGTAGCGTATTATTTGGCTACTTCTTAAGAAAGAACTATTTTATGGCGTAATGCTCGTAAATTTTCAAATTTGAAAGTTGGATTAGAAGGAGGGTTTTGTTAAGTTTCGGGACGAAACTTCTTTTAAGGGGGGTAGACTGTAATCCCCCATATTTTAAGATATTAAATTAAATAGTTTTAATCATTTTTAATTATTAAAGCTATTTAATTTCGGTATTTAAGAGCAGAAGGGTATTTTGGTCATTTTACCAAAATAGTATTTGAGTATTTCCACAAAGAAGTATTTTAGTATTTTCAAGAAAGTATTTTATTAATATTAGTAGGAAGATTATTTTGGAAATTGATCATCAAATGTATTTTGGCAATTTGATGAGTAAGGGTATTTTAGTCTTTTACACAAAATGACTACCACTATAAAAAGGGGAAAACCTAAAGTTTCCCATCTTTTTCCATCTTCTTCACTAGCCACCATTTCTTCAAAAAGGAGTAAGAAGTTCATTTCTCTCTCAAACCTTTGTTCTTCCTCAAGTAAGTTTTCTTCAAGTAATTTCTTTAAAGATTCAAGTTCTAATCTAGTTTTTGTTTTTAAAAATTGTAGGAAGATCTTGCAATTATCAAAGGGAAGCAAAGAGGTAATCTTTTTCTGAAATTTTGGGGTTTTTCTTCCTTATTTTTCTCTCCTCTTTGTTCACGATTTCCGGCCACCACAAGGGTGGTTCGCCGGCGAGATCGACAGGTCCGACGAGACCATTGTCGGGACACAGTGGTGACAACGCTGGGCACGGGCGCCGCCTGCCACGCCGCGCGTGGTGGTGGTGGTGGTGCTCGTGGTGGCGCCGGCGAGTGTTAATTTTGCTTTGGTGGTTTTCGAACCACTTGTAAAAAAAAAAAAAAAAAAAAATTTCTGTTATTATTATTAATTAATTTACAGCAATAAATTATTAAGAAAATAGTAGTTTTATGAAGTTTTAAGTATTAGTTTGTAGTGGGTTTTGCCTACTAGTAAAGGTTTTCAAGTTATGACTTTAAAAATAGTTTTTAAAGCATTTGTAAGAAAAATCAGCTTTATTAGTATATTTAAAATGCTGATTTTAATTATTAAGTAGCTTGAATTGTTGTTGGAAAGTACTAATTGATAGTACTTTATTGTTGGTAGGTTGCAAGAATAATTAAAGCCAGTCAAACTTTTGACTGTTGATTTTCGTGTAATCAAGGTACATACACTTTGACCTTGACTTTAGTAGTTTCAAAGGATATATATATCTTATTGAGCATGAGGAGTAAGGAGAGGCTTATGCCTTGAAATTGTTTGAGTATATGTTGAGAACTTAGAAAGGAGATTAGGAATGGAACTTTTAAGTTATTCCTATATTTGAAAAGCATGTTATTGATGTTAATTGCTTTTGAGCATGATTAAAGTTATTAAAGTTATTCTTGAAGCTAGGGCTTGCCTGAGAATATTTTATTGAGCATGGTCTCAATTGAGGTTATATATTTTATTGAGCATGGTCTCATTAGAAGTTATATATATTATTGAGCAAGGTCTCACAAGTTATCAAGTTATTGAGCAAGGTCTCACAAGTTATCAAGTTATGGAGCAAGGTCTCACAAGCTATCAAGTTATTGAGCAAGGTCTCATAAGTTAAAGTTATTGAGCAAGGTCTCACAATAGTTTAATCATTGAGCAAGGACTCAATTGATTGGATCATGGATCCTTAAGAAAGTAAGAAAAAGGACTCATGGAGTCATTAAAGTAATAAGATGAGCAAGGTCTCAAAGAATTTAGAATTGAGTTAACTATGGTGTTTGTTGCATTCACTTGTTGAAGAAAGATAAGAAATTAATTTATTTGCTAGATGTATTATTGTGAATGTGTTTCACATAATGGGCTTTGGCAATAAAACTCTTGGGATGGATCCCCCATGAGTATTGAACATAAGGGGGGGAGTTAGTGTGAAACTATACTCCTGCATATAACTTAGCATGACGATGCTAATGCTTTTATTTTATCAAGCAAGTTTATGGAATTCCAATTTTCAAGATCTTTGAGTGGACTAGGTGTCACTCGTATTCTTTATCTCTGAGATGTTGAGTCTAGAGGCTCACTCTCACCCTCCTTCATTACTAACAAGCTTAAATTTCTCGAGTCAAGTTATTTAAAGTTCATGGAACTTTAGTAAGAGGTGTGGGATCTCTTACACAGAAATAGTAGCCCGTATGACTCCAAGAGGAGGACGGTGCCCGTTCATTGCCAAATAATATTAAAAGAAAGTATTTAGTAAGTACAGTTATATGCTTGTTGCATGTAGAGTCATAAGAAGAGCAAGCCGAAGTGATCGAGGATTGCATGCATTATTATTCGCATTAGTTTGTTGTGTTATGTACTCAGCGTTGCTGATGTATGTGTTTCTTGTTTTCTTTTGGTTGTTGTTTTTCCTCAACAACCCTGTGATGATCCATTTGGTGAGCAGAGTTTAGAGAAGAAGTTGCAGGTACAAGTTCTTGATGTGCATGGAAATCATAAGCATCCGGATGGGAATTTTCAGTGCACGAGTACTTTATTATTTAAGTTATCTTAAATTTTATATTTGACTTTACTTGACCAATGGGGTCAAGGTTTGACTTTTGAAGATGGGACTAGTATGGGATAGTCTCGGAGTTTGTAATTCATTTACATACTTTCTTATTTCTATTGTATTAAAGTATTTTCAGTTTATTTTAAAAGACTTCCGCTGTATTATCTGATTAGCCTTACGTATTATCATGCGTGGCATAACAACTCCCGCAATTTCTCCTAGTTTATAAAAGGAGGAGTCGTGGGGGTGTTACACATACCTCATACCACCAATCCTACAACTTCTTCTAGTTCTGAATCACAAACTTTTGTTGTTAACTCTTGTCACATTGTTGAACCAAAATATTATCATTAGGCTAAGAATGATCCTAATTGGATAGAAGCCATGAATAAAGAGCTTAAGGCTCTTGAAGAAAATGAAACTTGGGACTTAACTGTCTTACCAAGTGGAAAGAAAGCTATAGGTTCTAAGTGGGTTTATAAAACTAAGCTTAAACCTGATGGAACCATAGAGAGACACAAGGCTAGATTGGTAGCTATTGGATATCAACAGGTAGAGGGTCAAGACTTTACTCAAACCTTTTCACCTGTTGCTAAGCTAGCAACTGTCAGAATTGTGATAGCTTTAGCTACTGTTCATAATTGGTCCTTATGTCAACTGGATGTAAATAATGCGTTCTTGCATGGTTTCTTGGATGAGGAGGTATATATGTTACCATCAGCAGGTTATACTAAGGCTAAAAAGGGAGAAGTTTGTAGACTTAAGAAGTCATTGTATGGCCTAAAACAAGCTTCTAGGCAGTGGAACAAAGAACTAGCCAGATTCCTTTTGTCTCTTGGTTTTCAACAATCTAAGCAAGACTACTCTTTATTTACAAGAACAAAGAATGGTGAGTTCTTGGTGATACTGGTGTATGTAGATGACATGATGGTCACAGGGACTTCATTGTTTCAAATTGATGAAGTGAAACAAGCTCTTGACTTAGCATTTACTATCAAGGATCTTGGTGACTTAAATTATTTTCTTGGGGTTGAAATCACAAGATCTAGCCAAGGTACTTTTATGTCTCAGAAAAAGTACATCAAAGACATTCTCACTGACACTGGCATGGAAGAATGTTTTCCTGTAAATGCTCCTCTCTCTGCTGGGTTGAAATTGAGTACTGAAATTGGAGATATCTTAGAAGAACCTGATGTGTATAGAAGATTAGTAGGGAGACTTTTATATCTTGGCATCACAAGACCAGATTTATCCTATGCTGTGCAACATCTAAGCCAGTTTATGCACACTCCTCGAGTTCCACACTTAAAGGCAGCATTACATGTTGCTAAGTACCTGAAAGGGACTTTAGATTTTGGATTACATTATACTGCAGACAGTATTCTCAATGTAAATGCTTATAGTGATTCTGACTGGATTTCTTGCACATTTAGCAGTAGGTCATTAAGTGCATATGCAGTTTTCATTGGTTCTAATCTTGTTTCATGGAAAACTAAAAAGCAAACTTCAGTTAGCAAGTCATCAACATAAGCTGAGTATAGGAGTATGTCAAATGCTGCAAGTGAGTTGGTTTGGGTTCATGGTTTACTCACAGACTTGCAACTGTCAATATCTCTACCTATTACTTTGTATTGTGATAATACATCAGCAGAACACTTGGCTCATAATCCAATGTTTCACGAGAAAAACAAGCACTTAAAAAGGGATATGCATTATGTACGTGAACAAGTAGCTGAAGGTTTTCTTACTACTGCACATGTTTCAACCAAGCAGCAGCTAGCTGATGTCCTTACAAAAGCTCTTGCATCTCCTCAACATTCTGCTATCTGTTCCAAGCTTGGACTAGTTTCTCAGTCCAGCTTGAAGGGGGTGTAAAATATATATTTATTTGTGTAAAGTTAGTTGAGAGTTAGTTAGAATACTCCTCTATAAATAGACAAAGCTGTTAGGTCTATTACTAACTTTCATATTGTAAAGAAATACTTCTTTTCTTCTTTCTCTCTCAATAATACTTCTTCATTTCTGAGCTCATTTGCTCCTTCATATGAGCTACTCCAATTTCAATGAAGTGAAAGAATCAAGGATTCTCTTTTTACTAAAGCTAAGATTTCATAATAATACTGAAGGTGTACACGGAGTTGTTTGTTTTCTTTTCTTTTGTAAGTTATTTGTTGTACGATAATGAAGGTTGACTTGATGGTTGTGATTCATGAGGCTCTCCTTTTTCACCATTATAACAGAGATTTTAGAATGCAAGTTCTCCTTATCAAAAAATAAAAATATATATAAAGTTGTTTGTACCAATATTGTGCCAAAACCAAAATATTGTCCACCACAAAGTTCAGAATGTGGAACCAATTTAGAGAGGTAAAAACTGAAATAAATCTTGACAAAGTCATTCCTCCATAGACCACCAAGTTTCAGATACAATAAAAGTACCTAGTTCAATTTCTGGCAAATCAGCCGCACCAAGGGAAAGAATGGTATCCCATAAATTCTTTGACACACAAAAGAATAATAATGATACAAGTAATGCATCATTAATCTATTATCTATTTACATAGATAAATAAATCATGTTCTCTATGCTCTCACTCCTCGAATCATCAAAATATGGTACACTTTACAAATAGCTAATTTAAGGGTTAATGAAATCATTGTATAGGTATTGTTGTTTCAAAACTGATTTTCTTTAATCCTATCCATTAACTTAAAGGGAGAAAAAAGAATGGGGTTGAGAAGTTAGCTTAGAACTGAGAAGATGTAGATGGTCGAGCATCTTCGTTCTCCATGATTAACCTTGAAGGCGGTCCAAACAAGCTTAACAGTACCTGCAAGCATTTTAACAGCAGATAATTTAGGAAATTGCACTGTTTATAAGGGCATGTACTCTAAATCTCTAACGTATAACCCCTTTGGATTTCTTCTGTTCTTCCTATTATTTGAACTCTCCGAGACGAAAAAAGTCGAATTAGGAAGAAAAAAGAGAACAAAGGCTGTATTTATTTAATGTGAGGGGAATCTACTGAACACTTCCGTGTGCCTCAATCACACATCATATATTCATATTCAACTTTACTTTAGTGAATCCACGCGCACAGTTAATAGATCTTTCATTTAACCATTGATCATCTAGAGCTGACAACAACCCAAGAACCAAGATACATCTATTTTGAATCATTTTCTACGCTGTTGCCAAGAGAGAACATGAACCATCGAACCGGACAACAGGATAGCATCTAGCATAGAGTTAAACACTATTTCATACGTTTTAGGGCAAATTTGTCTTTACACGCTAAAAGAGTGTTCCATCTATCAGCCATAAAAGGGTATATGGTGCATTTCTGAAAAGTAAGGGGTTTACGGGTGAATCTTCTTAAATCTTGGAGGCATGGGGTGAAAATTCTATTAGTTTTTTTACGCCATGTAAAAGTTGGTTTTGAAACTCATCAATTATCAAGAGTCTAGACTCAAAACAACCAAATAATAAGGATACATTTATTTTGAATCAGTTTCTTAGCTCTTGAAAAGTAGGAACACAGAAGAAAAGAAAAGCATGACATGGTCTATTTCACAAGCATGATAAGGAAAATAACTCACAGGTAAAAATATTAGACCATGCAGAAAACCGAGGATGACTAGAGCGAGGTACATCTGGAAGTAATAGACCTGTAGAAGTACGCATGAAGGTTATGTTGCCTTGAAGCATAGAGCCGTAGCAAGCTCTAACAGTAGCAAGAACAAAGTTCTGTAACACATACCACAAAGACTTGCGACCGGGAGAAAGCTAGAACAATAACACCAACTAACTTTGTTAGAGTGATACCGCTGCAACACAGAAACCAGAGCATTAGGACCTTGGTGGCTCAAACGAACGAAATCAATGCAAGAAGATTCTGCACGCAGAAGCTTAGCCCAGTCCAAAAACCATACAAAACGGCGAGGTTTTGCCAGGCTACGCAGACAGAAGAACCAACTGATCTAATGGCCGGGAAAATTTAGGAACATACATTGTTTGCCCAATTTGATGTTCTAAATGGCTTCTACACTGGCTAACAGAACATTAATGTTCCTGTAGGAACAGCTAGAATACATGACATTAGATTGTGAATCACGAGGGACCACAACATGTTGAAAACTGAGTTTGAGTACAAAAAAGTGTTGCATGTCCCTCAATGTGTACTTGTATTTTTCATGCTCGAGTGCAATTTGTTACTAACATCCTGTTTGTAGGTGGTACAAAATGTGGTGGAAATGGTAATGAATTTGAACGTAATTCTTTATGAAAACTCTGATGCTAATGTCCATGGTAATGTTTGTTCATCCTATACAGATTTTCATTGCCAACTTCCTCAGAGGTAAAGGATAATAATAAAATTTTATGAAGAGAGCAGTTTTTTTTTTTTGAGTGGACAAGCATTAGCATGAATATGCAAATTCAACTTCCGTAACATAATAACACTTTTACCATAGATATCTAAAATTTAGTTATTTAACCAAACTCTTCTTAAGTTGATTTTTAATGCTGCAGCCTTATGGGGTTAGGGGGGGGGGGGGGGGACTCATTTGATCTTTATGTTAGGTACTTAGGTCTTTGACGAGCCTGAAACCATGGTTTATACCCAGGTAAATTAAGACAACCATTGAAGGTTTTAGTCTTTAGATATCTAAGATTTAAGAATGACTTCCAAAAACCCACTCCGTTGGCATTTCTTAGTTTTGGAATGTTCGGAAAGGTTGGCATTCCCGAGTCTTAAATTGTTAGGAAGGTCGACAGTCAAAATTGTTTAACCCCCACAAATATGGATACCACTCCCAAATCACCCTAATATTTATTCCACTTCTGCACCTGGCAAAATATAGCACTGAGCATAGTGCTGTACTGCCTGAAGCATGTATCCTAACATTGTTATCCTACTATTGTATTTAAAGAACAGGAAAAAAGGTAAGATGAATTCATCAGATGTAAAAACCTGAATACAGAAGCTCCCATTGTACCCAACGCCTCCTTCATTCGTTGATCCCTATCCCCACCACTTATCTGTATGAAGAAACAACCAGAATAATCATCCAAAAGTTTATACAAAGCAGAAAGCCAAAATCATCAAAATAGAATGAGAATATTTACCATGAAAGCATGAGTAATATGTACACAGAACTCAACAGCAATTCCAACGGACATTACTAGGTTAACAACAGAAACTGCATTCAGTTGGATTTTCAGAATAGCCATAACCCCCTGAGATTCAATTAATAATCAAATGTGAAAATAGTATACAGACATATTAGAAACATAAGCATATTAATCTGAGCAGATAAGTGAAATATGTACAGATATTACCATTAAATCTAGCACAATCATTGTAATAACGAGGAGGATAATCAATGAGCTCCATAAGCTGATCAAAGCCAGAGGAAGAAAGGTAAAATTGGCATTGATTTATTAACAGAATGCAAAGTTTCAGAAGGAGGCCAGAAAAACTGCATCATCCATATAATAATTCATGAATCTCACAAGAGATACAAACCTCCAGGTAATAATTAAGCACACGACGAAGACAGCCCCTGTTAAAAGCACAAAGATAGCATTGTCATAAAATATATCTATATCTACAATATATGCAACAAAAAACATAGACTTCAAAAGAAGACCCTGACGTTCCAAATTAATATCCCTAATTTATATATATTTTGACAGAACTTACAAATGTTTTTCCCCTCTCTATCCCCTCGTTCTACTTCTATCAGTGATAGCTAAGAAGCACCAACCATTTAGTGTAATATAAAACCTAGTTTACTCTAGTTATTTAACAGATTTGCGACTAAAGCATACATTATTCTAATTTCTAAGCCTTAACAACATGAAAAGAACTAGCAGTTACTTCACGAAGGAACAAGGACATTATCAATAATCGCATATCATGGTCCATATTCTTATAAACGTCAATATTTGTAGGATGTTCAGGTCACATACAAAATTCAGCATGCAATACCTATCTCGGGGATATTCCAGTACAATTGGATATCAAGTATCAAGACACTTTTTGTGAGGACTAGTAATTCCTTATATTAGATAATACTAACTATCTACAATAAAAAGGTCAATTTTAAAAATACCTTAGGGCTTAAGCACATATAGGCTGGATGGGCTCTTGGATTGGGGATAGCTTTTGTCATTCCCATGTGCAAATTGATAATCTATATATCATATATTTTATATAATCTAAAGCCTAATTGGCGGACAGCTATCAGTTCCTTCTAATGGAAATTTCATAGAAGGATATATGTAAGAGGTGAAACTTCTTTGGCACTCTTTCTTTTAATCTGTTACATCTAGGGATATGGTGGAGTTTCAGTACACCAGAGATTTGCCAGTAGGGGAAACCCAATATGTGGCATGACTTATGAGGGAGTAGGAATTAGGTAGGTTACCATGTTCTATTAAGTATTGAAATAACATCTGACTACTGTCCACAAACCAACAACATAAATAAGTTGAACAATGAACATTACTAGAAAGATATAATGGTCGATGCATATTCTATGCATTTTGAAGAAAGCTAAAATAAGCTGAATTTTCAACTACATGATGCATAGCCAAGACCGTGTTTGGTTGGACGGAAAACATTTTCGAGCAAAAGAAGTTTTCCATGGAAACTATTTTCCATAGGAAAACTTTATTCTAGATCGATTTTCCTTTGTTTGGTTGCAAGGAAAGTATGAAAAATGAGTGAGAGCACAGAGAAGATATAGCTAACCAAATAAGTAGAACAACACTGAACGAGTGAGATCTTCACGCCATTTGGAAGAGAGAGAGAGTATGTTTGTCAAGTGAGATAAATGAAGCCTTTGACAATGACAGAAAATACGGCTTCCTTTGCCTCACAGGGAAAAGTTATTTTCTAACCTTGGAAAATAAGGTTGAGTCATATTTTTCCCTCTCAAATCTGACCCAGACCAAACAAAGAAAAGTATGGAAAAAGTTTTCTCAGAAGCCATTTCATTCCAACTAAACACACCCAATTTTGAATATCTGAAGAACAGGCAATAAAAGATATGTCTTGTCTGCATGCAATCACAATACAAGTAGAAGCAAAAGCAATGTGAGACTAACCGATAGCAATAGCCAGGTTTATCAAAGCTGTTCTCCAAATATCCAGATATTGCTCAAAAAACATGTAAAACACTGAATAGGGAAATACTTCCATCTGCGTAAAAGAGGAGAAAAGGATCTAAGTACAATAGATATAAGTAAGTCTAGTACTCAAGCAACCCAGTCACTTGGACACAACACATTATATTTCAAAAGCAGTATAAAGAGGGATAATCAAGGCAATACAAGAAGTAATTTCGGTAAAAGATACAGCCTTATGCTGGTAAGCATGGAATAACACAGCCTATGAAGATATCAAGCCTAGGGCTATTAGCTGCCAGGTCAAAAATGATTAACAGCCTTCAAAAGTACATAGAAGTATGAAGCTGAATCCAACAAAAATGATGTAAGACAAGAACCTAGGATATTACCTGTAACGACTTAGAAATCCTAGAGGTGAAGTCACGTGCTGCCCTCAGTGCATTGACAAAGTCTGTCTGAAGAGTATAAATTACAGATATAAGAAAAGACTATAAGATAGGAGGCAAAATCTTTCAGGTCTAAACTAAATCAATTAAGAAAATTATTCCGTACTTGCTGGTTGAGAGGGGTGTGGTATGTTCGAAACTCTGAAGCCTGAATTATACCGTTTTCATAACCTGGAAGATGAACATAATAAATTGTGTAAGTTTAAGCAACAGTTCGAACTCTGTATGCACCCTCACATTCTTCTGATGGCTAAGTTAATTTCAACAAGAGCAATGTGAAAAAATCCATTTAAGAGATGAAAGATATTCATATGTTCTAAGGAATTCAAATGATCAGCAAATAGTTGCCACTGGACAGCTAGAAGCATACATTCGAGTCAGAAAAAATGGAAGCATCAATCAATAGGTCTCCCAAAAAGCACAAACAAAGACCACTTGCTAATGAAAACCCTTATCTTTTGCTAGCCAAAGACTCAATAGGAGCAAGTGAACTTGACACCGATAGGTCTTTCATATCTTCTATTACAATTACCGGCATATCAGTGTTATACAGATTTCCAAGTTCATTATAGAAAAGGAGATTATAACTTGCAGAAAAAAGGGATTCAAAGACAAGACAGAAAGATATACATGAGAAAAGCATAAACGCATTGGGGAAGCAAGGCGATTGGTATCCCGAACTAACTGCAAGGCCTTTCAGATAATAATCTTCCCCACAAATCCCAGAAAGAGCGAAAGTAAATAATGCTTAAAAAGGACATCTCTTGCACACTCCCATATCCCCCACCTCTACGGAGTAGTAAATTCTTCAACCATTTGGGTTTTTGTGTCCTTAAAGGCTCAAACCCTTCCCCAAAAGAGGGAGAAAGATTCTCTTAGGAAAAAAGCAGCATGAAGTCAAAAGCTAAATGCAACAACACTTTAGAATTGTAAGGAACGTATTTTATGACATTAGTCAATTAAATTATGTAATACTTCCTGCGTTTCTAAATAAGTGAAACACTTTCCTTATTTGGAATAGTCACAATAAGTGCACCAAGCTCAAAATGGTAAAAAATATTTAATACTATTACAGGTATGCCACCAAAAAGCAAGAGGGGACAACAACTTTTTTGTTTCACCACTTGAAATACCCTATTTTGTTATGGTCCCAACTTTCTCTCTTTACATTCCTTAGTATTCCCCACTTCATCTAGTTTCACTTATTGAGAAATGGAGGAAGTATAATCCTCTAAATGAGGCTCAGAGACATCTAAAACGGTATCAACAGTTGTCTAACACCCTCATCATTATTTATGAGAGCTAGAAAGGATTTAGTGGCACTACTTATACAACTAAGGTGCATAGTCGTTGTTTAATAGCACATATGTCTATGTTGTCTCCACCCCCACCCCCCAAAAAAAAATAAAAAAAAAATAAAAACAAGTTTCAGAAAAAGAAGTTCAGATCACTTGCAGTAAGTTCGGATAAGATCCAACAAATGTAACCATAAACTACAGTAAATTCCAATCAATTCGGATAAATCCTAATAAATTATCAAATAAGCTACAATAAGTTCCAGGGTGTGCATAATTGCAGACAAATTTTCAAACCAGTGCCACGTAAACACCTAACAAAAGGAGGTGGGAGTGGTACAAAACTATTATTTGCCATCTGAGGGTCATGAGTTGAATTTGCTAAGAGGTTAGCCGCCTATTAGGAAAGAATTATTCGACTAGCTTACAAGTCAGGAAGGAGGAGGACTGCGGTGGGTAACAGTCAGCATATAACTTAGTCACATCCATGCACATGAGCCATTACGATATTACAAGTCATGAAGGATGATAAAGTCCATGAGCTGCTAAACTGAAACAAGAATATCGTGATCCTCATGTCAGGGCGCATCCTTCCGAGTCATACATTCTTTAAACAACTATCTATACCAAAAAGATGCACTTACTTTCCAAGAGCTCACATGCTGAAAATTAAAAAGTTAACTGAGCTAATTCAAACATATTGTATGAGTAAGAATTCAGTGCACTATAAGTATTTATGTTGGTTTGAGGGGTCAGACCTTGAAGAAGTATCTTGTGTGTCTTAAAAGGTGGTTGAGGCATTTCAAGGCATTCTAGAAAGGACACATTACCCATGATGGAATAATCACCACAATTTGACATCTAAACATGAGTTGATCAGACTTTCTTTCTCTCTACAGTCTATAAACCATGAAAGAAGTTACACGCAGGTTACAAAAATTTCAGCTAGAACGCAGTTCATATCCTAACAATATTTCTTACAAGGCCCTATCATACCACCTTAATTTATCATAATGGTATCATTAAAAGGACAAAGATTGCTCTAAACCAACCTTGCAAGTCGACACTGTTTGTATAGGCACCATGTCCTCCTTTGGCACAACCAGCAGAAGGTAACGCTTTGAGAAACCATGGAAGCTTATCTCTAAATTGGACGGTAGTTGGGCGATCATCAACTAAATCTGAGTGAAGAAAGCACTGCATATAGCCAAACAAAATAAATTGTCAAAATCTCCTGTAATAGAAATTGAGAAAGCTTGATGTGCTAAATAGGCAGGGAACAATTTATGCAAGTTTTCTTTGACTCAAAGAAAGTACCGTGGTGCAGTCTTTACACAATTCACTAACTCCACATGTAGCTTGGTCTGAAGAACAGCAAGGTGGCTGTATAAAAAAAATCAGTCCACAAATTTATACTTAGATACAGTAGACAATAAGAGCGTAGGTAATAATTGTTATTCAGAATCCTCTACAAGAGTACATCCAGAAAAAGGTACTTAGAAGAGGAATTTAGGCTCAAAGAACATACAAAGAATTGGTACTCAATTCTAGAAAAAATTATCGTGTAACTATTGGTTGCATGTTTCACTTCCTGGACAACAATCATATGAAGTATGAGCCAGCTATAAAGTGTATGAACAATGGACCTGGTCATCAGGTGGGCAGTAACTTTCGTTCATAAATTTTCTGCAGCAACCAAAAGCTTCAGGAGACATCCATACTAGAAAATCATCAAGCCATGAAGCTGCGGGTTTCGCTATGTAGCTTGATTCTGGTATTAAAGATGCTCTCGATATCTGGACAAGCAGAGGACAGGACAATTCAAAGAATATAAAAAGGATCAAGTACACAGATACATGGGAAGATCTAGTGAGGACCACAAATCTCTTCAGCAAGTTCAAAGTTCAAAGCATACCTCGTTTAGTAGAGAATTTGATTCACAGTGACTGATCGAACACAGTTGATTTGTTTGTCTTGACTCTGAGCTAAAAAGTTGGAGAAAGGAGAAACCTCAGTTTATGTAATAGATAGAAACACAAAGCTAGAGAAATTCCTCTCAAGAAAGCAGAGCATGTTTAAAAGTTATTATTGCACAATCACACATCAAAAGCAGCACATCAACTTCAAAAGCACTTACAACCCGTTTGGTACGTGGTAGAGAATTTATGTCATTTTGTAAAGGAAGTGCCTTGTCAATATTCATAATTATATTGTTTCATCCCAAACATGTGTTTTCTTCATAAATTTTCTTTTCCTCTCAATACCACCTCTAAAGTGGTGATGGAAATTTATGAAGGAAAAGATGTATTTGGGAATGGACAATTATTACCATAGACATTAACATGGGATTTTCCCATCAAAACTTAATTTTTTAACAACTACCATCTTTTATTACTGGCCACCAAACAGGGCTTTGAAGTTATAATTAGTGTTTTCTATGCCAGTTTGACAGGAAAAAAGTAACATTTAGAACCTTTAGGGGGTCACAAAGATGAGAGACAAGGAGAACACAGATGGTACCTGTAATTGTAGTCCTTCACCACAAAATATACTGGTGGTCCAATCCTGAGGAAGTCTGAAATATTTTTAAAATATCCCTGATAAGATAAAGATCAGTGCAGCAATTAGACACTTGAACCCTATGACAGGGCCACTGTACTAGAGAGCATAACTCTGACAAGTCTTGCGCATAAATCATATAAAGTCAGACCTGCAGATAAGAGTCTCTAGGAAGAACGATTTGTTGCTCCAGACCAGGCTCAATCCTGGTGCACAATGTCTGCAGAGCTCCCAGAATCAATATCTTGAAATATACCAAAAAAGCATAAAAGCATAAAAGCAATGGGGTTTGGGACTTTGGGGAGATCATAATAAAAAAAAAAAAATGAATAGAAATGGTGACAGATAAGGGATATAAGCATCAAAATTTACAGACCAGAGTAAGAATGACTTACGATGCTGGATAATGCCATAGCAAGAAATACAGAAACAACCAAGATTTTCACTCCCCACATGCTCAAAATTGGTGCGTGGACATCCTAATAGTGACAGGCAACAGAAATATCACCAATAAAAACACATACAAGAAGCTAATTATATAGAGGTGGGAAAAAAAATCAAGGAACATAATGAAGACTGTTTCCAGAACTAAGGAAATCTCTTGTTTGTGCACTTAGGATAAAAGTACATACTTTTAAGTTTAAATTTGATTGAAAATGAAGATGTCAATTCTATGGATACTTTCAAATATATTAAGGTTTATCAAAATTCATCCAACCCGATAGTACCCACTTGGGGGACGTTATTCACGAAAAAAAGAAACATTTGGTGATTGAGATAATCTCCAAAAGATACAAATTTCAGCCAATCTGAATTAGGATCAGAGTAATCGACAAATATCTTCATATTAGCTCTTCAACAAGTCACAGAGCTAACAGAACATAAAGGAAAGCAGCAATATCTGTAAGAGAATCGTGTTATAATGAAGAAAGAACGCATTTAACAGGCCTTCTTTTCATTCTTTTTGGGAACGTACAATTGATAGAGCACATTACATATATTAATCATCTTCATCCAAAACTAAAAATTAATACATCAATATATATGGCAGTCAAATTAGAATGCTATTATTGACTTCTTGTCGCAAGCTTCCATCTAAAAATAAATAAACATACCTTCATATAACGAGCAAGCAATCCAGGTTTTGTATGACTACTACCTGCACCTCCAGAAATCCACACAATACAATTATTTCAAGCAGACCAAGATAACATAGTGCTAATATACAACACCCAGGACTTAGTCAAAAACATATACCATTGTTAGAGTCCTCGGAAGGAGGCACCTTCATGCAAGGAAAACAATCAACTCTATGATGTTCAGCCCTCTGGAAGTCAAATACTATCAGCGCAACAAAAGCAGTAACTTGTAGAAGGAAGTCTAGAAGAACAGCGAGCGCTGACACGAAATTAGGGAAGGAAGAGAACATTCAGCATAAGAAAAACAATAATAATCTCAAATAAGAGAAGTCTTCAATATATTTGATCAGAGAGCAGAGAAAAACCTGCAAACATAGAAAACACGCGTACAGCTGGCATTGGGATGAAAGTTCCGACTGCAAATGCTAATACCTCAGACAGACTAGCAAGTGAAATAGAAGGCCCAACTTCTACTAGTGCAGCACTTATGCGTCCCTCTAAGGGTAACTCCAGTGGTTGTCTTTTAACAGCATTAACCAAAATGCACATGTTGTCCACCCCAACCTGGTAAAAGAAGGCAGCCTTTGTAATGATGGTTACACGAAGATAATGGCAGTAATTAATGGGATTCTTATACCGATGTTAAATTAATTTCACAAGATATATAAGGCCCACTAGGAAATACTTCCTCCATTCTTTTTCTATTGCAACAATGAGATTTTTAAACTATTCACTCACCACCCTTTCATTATCTCTTGTGATTTTTACGCAAGGAAAAATATAGTCATGTGTGATCTTGTTAGATTCATCTCGATTTATCCTTTCAATATATCAAATTTGTATAATTTTGACTAAAACGTAATTAAAGATATTAATAGTTGAAGTTGTGCATTGGCAAGCGTGAAAACTCTATTGTTGCAATAGAAAAAGAAAGGAGGTAGTACGTCATGATATCAACTACAACAAATTTTTGTTGAAAAATTTAAGGGTTTGGGTCAATCAAATTAGCCAGAAGTTGCTAACAAGACAAAGAACAATACCGAATATTTACATAAAGACAACCTCTAGAGTAGCACTCTATAAGTTTATATACACCCATGATCATACGTGACTTTTTAACAATGGTGATTAGTGTAATTTAATGCATGGGATCTAACAAAAAAATGTGTCGTTGTATAATGGAAAGAAAAATTGTACCTTGTTGGATATGTACATAATGATTACGGTTTTTCACCAAGTGTCCTCGAATTTTCAGAAATTTCACTAGGTACCCTTGCACTTTTCAAAATTCACCAGGTACACCTCAGTTTCATGGTAATACATCAAAATGCTCTTAATGACTAATGATGGCTAACTCCGTTAGTCATTAACCCCTCCAACCCTAATTAGCCTGTAACCCTAATTAACCCTCTAACCTAACCCTTAACCCCTACCCTAACCCCTAACCTGATGCCCTAACCCTAACTACCGAACCATCACCCCTCCACGCAGCCCCCCATGCAACCACCCATGCAAACCTCCCACCTCACCACCCCCATCCTACTGCCCGTTTATTTCCGCAACCCTCCCATCTCTTGCCCCCGTCACCGGAGCCTATCCTCCACCCATCGCCATATTTAATTTGTTTAGTTTGTTCCACCGCCGGGGCGCTAGTCGTGGCCCACACCTTCAAAACCGCACCTCCATTGTCTCTTCTTTATGCCTTCCTCCTCCATGTTCGTAGTCGCCAACAACTGCACATAACAACCACCATCGCTAGACTTCACGTCACCACTGTCAGAACTCCGAGTACCCACCAACTCCCCTGAGCATCCTTGCTATGGGCAGCAACACAACGCCAACCTTACTCCCTCTTCTATGTCCCTCTTCTTCTTTCTCACTTTCGACCACCATATGTCCGGCTACTGCAGCCAAACCACCACACCTCGGTTCGTTCACTTGGGACTTCAGCTACGCTTTATGCCGACCGAAACCCTCGCATAATTCGTGCTCTTCTCTACTCTTCAAATCGACCACCTTTGTTTCCTTCACGTCTTCGCGGGCTATTGTTCTCCGCCAAATTCTTTTCCCCACCCAGCAGTCCAACACCACACTAGATTTGGGGATGGGGTGGGAGACGGGTGGGACCGCAGGGGTGGGGTGGTGGTTAGGGTTAGGGCATTAGATTAGAGGTTAGGGTTAGAGGGGTTAATTAAGGTTAGAGGAGTTAATGACGGAGTTAACCACCAATAGTCATTAAGGGCATTTTGATGTATTACCATGAAACTGAGGGGTACCTGGTGAATTTTGAAAAGTGCAAGGTACGTGGTGAATTTTTTAAAAACTCTACACTGCTTGGTGAAAAAACCTAATGATTAAAAAGACTAGAGAACATTAGAATGTGACATGCCATAATTGAAGAATAACCATCAAGGTAAAATGGTTGTGAAATTATTTTACAAGGACTCACCCATAATTAATGATACAATGTAAGAAATTTGGAATTTCACAAAACCATTATCAATCTTACAAGTTATCACTTTTGTAAATATCCAGAGTTAAATCCTAATAAAATGCAGATCATCCACCCTGTGACTCTCATCTGATCTTAATATTAATTAAATTCAATCTCATCTAAAAAGATGTCTCTTACATCATCAGAAAACTGCAGTCAAAAGGGAAAGTCATAAGTCCTAATGTGTAAAAGAACCTTCAGTTAGAAACTAAAGGTGGTTTCTCCAGAGAAGTCTCCTTAGAAATGATATCCTGTTAAAAATATTTGATTTGGGTGAACAGAAAAACATCTGCACGCATTGCAGGACTCAGGAGTAACTTATCTGAAATTACTATGCCGGGCATTTGCTAACCAAAGCATATATATCCATCAAGGGCTCTAAACAAAACCTCTAGAAAAAACCATCACTTAAATCATTTTACTTGGAAAGAACAAAGACGAGGAACTTACAGCTAAGACAAGAAAAGGAATGACTTCCATTATAATAAGTGTTGATTTTACTCCAACAGCGCTGAAAAATCCAACTGATCCAAGTACAGAAAGCATGACCAGCATAACTCCAGAAAGTCCAAGCAGTACCTGGAATTTATGCATTTTCGATAAATCATAAATACAGAAAAGGATTAAAAGATCAATCTGCAGCTCAAGAGATATATGCCAATAACTATCAATGACTTGACTTCATACAGAAATGGATTTGAATAATGAAACCAAAGATAACGCAATTGAGGAAAAAACATATATAATGAAAATAAATGAATTGACACCTCCCCCTTGTCATGAGACCGAAGAAAAGACCTTCCAGAACTTTGTAAATTTAGCAGCTCAAGATGAGATGTAACCATAATTAGCAGCCAAAGCTCAACCAATCAACATAGCCACAGTGTACAAAAGGAATAGGGAGCTATGAAGGACAAATTTTGCAGACCCTTCTAATCTCAGGCACATGAAGAAAATGACAGCACAAAGTATTAACTGCCGAAGACTTTTGACTAGAAATTACAGAGTACATACAAAAGCAGCAAAAGTATAAGATGTGTTATCTCTTAAAGAAGTGACCATACAAAGAGAAAAAATGGAAAATCGCAAATTCAAGAGTTTCATCATGTTACGTCTTGCTGCTAGCTGATCCCATCCCTTTGGGATTCAGTCTTTCATGTTATTGTTGACCTCCTACACTTACTCACGTATGTCATTGATCAATTATCAGCATTCTTCATGAATACTTTTGGGAACATTCAATAAACATAACAGCAGTTGCGGAGTATCATGCAAAGTTAACAACGGAAAACCTGAATAAGAAAGAGAAACCCACAGATGAATCATACCTTCGATGAGAGAAAAAAGGAAGATAACCGAGGTTTGTCTCCCAGAGTAAGTGATATATAAGCAAACATCACAAGATAGCTTATCTGGAAAAGGAAAAAGAAAGTAATGGTTCATACATAAAATCATAGTGATAACAGCTAAAGTTTCTTCTATGTTGCTTCTGGAAGGAATAAATTTAATTAAGAGGATAAGAATCACTCACCACTATAGTAATGACATCAGCAGTGCTCTCTCTCTTTAGTTCTTCTTCAATTGAGCTTTCCGATGAAAAAGAGAGTGTTAGGTTTTTTCCTTGAACCATGGTCATTAGCTCATCCTGTTACAAAGAGCCATCAAACAATGACAAGACAAAGACATGCAAATGCCAGAAGTAGAAAGACCAGATCTGAGCCATTAACAAGCTACCATGATAATTTTCAATTAAGGAGATGCAAGATAGTAGTTATAATTTGTAACATGCGACATTGAAGGATGATGTTGATCAGCTGATGACTTTAGTCGTCCAGTTGAGAGCATCAGCTTAATGAAATAACATTTTTGGCATCCATATATCCTTGTTCTTCAGTCAAGGAGAAACTATGCATCAAATAAATAAAACTTTACTGCAGGCCAAAAAGCTTAGAGAGAGTGAGGAAGGGGAAATGATCAAGGCACAAGGTGTAAGAGAACAGCTTGGAAAAACATTTGAATAAAAAAGGCATGTTATGAGAATGTCCTGTCACTAAAACCCATGGTAGAATAAGTTGAATCCAGAGCAATTGTTGGGCTAACTAATGTGAGTGCTGCTAATCATTACTATCAACTTGCTCACAAACATCTAGAATGGTTGCTGCTAAAGTCTGACTAACTGTAAGCTCACTTATAAGTTCTCTTTTTAAAAAAGGCGGAAGAACAGATTATTGAGACCATGTCGGATCAAATCTTGACATAGATAATGCTTAGAGCCTTAGACAAAATTTTAAGCTTCAATTTATTATATCAGAAGTGTGACATCATGTACTATTACTAATCAGCATAGTTTGAATATGTGGTTACAATCGTGATTGCTGTCGTGGAAAAGTTCACGTTTTTGCTCGAACAGAATGGATACGCTTATCGCTGACCACATTGCGTTTGTCGTGGGACGAATTTAGTTTTCTAGTCTTTTGAAGGTTTTTTAGTTATTATACTCAAATATCATCAACTAGTGTTACAGCAAGATTATAAATACTAAAAAATTAAGAAAAAAAACTGTGTCAGAAAGATGGAGCCAAGTAGTATAATAAGTGAATGAATATAATTCTAGTGGGCAGTGGCTGTCCAAAATGTTAAAACATAAAAGTGATACCTATCCAAAAAAGAACTGTTAAAAGTGATACACTGATACTCTAAAAACGTAACAAAAAAAAGCTACCAGTCAACGAGGATGAAACTCTAGCTCCTTGCCCCTGAAAAAAAAAGAAAGAAAGAAAAAGGTACTCTAGCGTGTTTATTGTCCAACAGTGTAAAAAAAAAAAAAAGAACAGGCCTAATTGCACACCTGAATTTTTTTATAAAATATTCGAATCAAAAATTTAACTTGCCTTTAGAAGTATTTAATGCAATATTTCAATCCCTAAAAAGACACATCTCTATTCAATATTAATTGAAGAGAGAAATCTCATGTGATAATTTAGCCCAGCACATTCGTCACACAAGACAGCAGTTGTTGGAAGTCTATCAATAGCCCTTAGAAAGAAGCACATAAGCCCAAAAGGGAAAGGTCTTGCTCCTATTATAAGACGGCTAAACACCTAAACAACTTAAACAGTTGAATGTGCCTGTTCAAATTAGAATTTTCAATGGACCATATGACCACTGAAAACTACAAAACAAATAGTTCAACTCAAAGATGAGCGAGAGTTTGTATAGATATGCAAACCTTTGCTAATTGAATAAAGGCCCTCTCCCACGCCAGTGCCCTCTTTGTTTCATTGCTTTCTCTATCAATTGCATTGTTCACTGGATAGGTGACTGTAAATGCAGACGCCTATAATAAAAATATTAAAATCCATATCATGTAATGAAATAGATGACTAGCATTGAAAGAAGTACCTCTGAGTAATTGCCTCTAGAATAACCACCGAGTGCGGTGCTAGGATCTAGTGGGGCTTTGAATGCACTCCTACAGCTGTCTGCAGTAGAATAATGCTGAAAAACAGAACGTAAAAGCTGAAAATCTATAGATGACTTTTCACTTCATTATTGACAACTACGAAACAAAAGCTGAGTAATAAAACCTTCCAGGCCTGTTAAGATGACTGCAGACATTACAACTGACAATCTCTTCAAAGTGACAAAGTCTAGTCATAAATATGGTCACTAACAAAGAGAAACACAAATCCGCGAAAGAGACATTTGCTACAAGATTGTCCTAGATCATTTGACAAGCGCTATAGCTCAAAGAAAAGGGTTGGCAAAAATTTGTTTCCAAAAATGCCTAAGATGAGAGGAAGTCCAGAAAAGAGTAAGCATGACAGCTTTCTTAATCTGAAGACATCAACATGTGGAGAGAAATTACAAACCTGAAAACAGTACTGAATATGATCCACCCCACCAAAGTTGTCGAAATTGTCTGCATTCATTTTGAAGTACTGGCATGAAAGAGAAAAAAGAAAACAAAAGCCATGAGCATTAAAGAGTTATTAAAACTATGAAATTCTACATGGATTACAAATGGAATCCCAGTTAGTGGTAAAAAGCTTCACTCAGAAATGAACCACATAAAAGAGGACTTTGAAAATGACCACTTGAACTTGTACTCAAATATGAATTTCATGTGATTTACAGCTAATTAACATGTGCGTCAATGCGAAAAGTAGAAGGCATGGCATCCTATAACTCAATGTCAAGGAACATCAAAAGATACAGCCTATCCTCTCCCATTATTTAATCCCTTATTGAATGTGGAGTAAAAAAAAAACATTAGGAGTGCCTTCAAGGTATACTTTGAAGTTCAAGAAAAAGGCAGAGGAAAAATTAGAAACCAAGGAGACTTAGCCGTCAAATCTATAAGCTAGAAAAGGCAAACATGCATTTTCTGATTTCTCCTTTAGTTTCTGCATGACTTCTGAAGATTTCTTCCTAGTATTGTACAAATATGTATATAACCATAAGCCTCTTTTCAATGTCAATGATCAATATAAAAGATAAATGAGAGGCCATCAAGTAATATAAAGTGCATCAGACTATTAGATTAGCTTAAGGTTCTCCAGAGAGACTGGGAGAATAACACTATGGAATTATGAAAGCACATCAATCTGACTGTCTGATTAAAGAGAAAAAAAAGGATTTTCTTTACCTGTAAAATGCTCTGAGTAGCACAATCTTGTCCCAGTGGTTTATAGCAAATGTCAGTTAGAGATACCGTTGAGCCACCAATATTGGCTTGAATTCCATCTACCTGTCACAAAGTGAATTAGTTTTTCTTTTTATTAAAAAAAAAAAAAACACTTCAGAGCAGATTCAGGTCTTAAGTTAGCCATGCCAGATAACTTTTACACTGATTACTTCCTGACAGTATCAAAACCAAGATTCCATACCTTCTTCTGTATTTCAAAAAGTAATTTTATGTTATCCTCTGTCAAGATACTTGGTGTTGTTCCTTTGCCTTCATCGGGAATTGTTGCTATTATGAGCTGCATGAAGAACTAACTGACGTTATATCCACTTTTCAACATACTGGTTC
Source organism: Beta vulgaris subsp. vulgaris (assembly GCF_026745355.1). Classification (NCBI taxonomy): domain Eukaryota; kingdom Viridiplantae; phylum Streptophyta; class Magnoliopsida; order Caryophyllales; family Amaranthaceae; genus Beta; species Beta vulgaris. The sequence goes on from NC_079202.1 coordinate 18,095,114, forward strand.
ATCTATTAATATAGATATCATGAAACCCCGTAATGTAATTTAACGTGAAGGAAGACAATAACTACAACATTGCGGCTTTTAACACTAAAGCCTAAATAATTCAGACAGGGTACATATGAAAAGGAAGGATTCATGTAAGACAGACACACAAGTCTGGGTCCCTGTGACAATGTAGAGACCACTTTCAGCAATCATCAGAAAGAAAGACTGACTGCTGAACCTTATCTATCGATACTAGCTCCGATTGAGAAATATCTTAGCATGAGAATCCATTCAAACCCAAATATCACATAAAAAAAATTCAATTCAACTAATATAGAGAAGCAGAAATGACATTGGGGTTTGCATAACAGCTCCATAATATCCACACTTCTGTCGTACAATAAGCAAAAATCTTGACAAATATGCAAGAATGTAAAATTTTCGATATCATTGATACTGTAACTAACGATAATGACATATGTTCATAGTCTTCATATATGTATTGGTGGTACAAGAATTAGTATTGCACATAGTTTCCTGACTATCCATCTATTAGAGTATTTTTATATACAAAGACATTGACCCAGAATTTCTATACCAAATGGGTTGAAAACATATTGTAGACTTTGACAATTAATTTTTTGATAACAAAAAAATATATAAGACAAAGTGAGACTGCATTCACCCCACTCGTCAAAGCAATCAAATCACTATACAAAGTCATTATTGAAAGTATTTGATAAATCTACTTTATATTAACAATAAAATAAAGAACACGGTCTACACTCTACAGATAACCAAAAGTCAAATAAGAAACACAACCTGTTCAATCCTGTAGAAAGGGGCCAGATGAGTGTCAAAATACTGTTTCTCTTTTGCAGCCCTGCTCCCAGGCCCGACCCAAAGCTGAAATCGAACATAGTTGTGAGATTCTAATAGATCAATAAGCTGTGTTATATAATCAAGCCAATGTCTTCTGATCTGTAATATGAGCTGATAAGTGCCTCCTTGAAAAAGTAGAGTAATTAAACAAACTTCACTATACAATTTTGAAGACAATGGTATGTACATTGCACTAAAATTCTTTAACCCATTAGGTCAAGCTAAAGCTGAACACTTTTGGGTCTTGAACAAGCATTGATCAACCATTAGGGGAAGACACCTACCTATAAATCACCCACAATCAAAACAATCTGACCTAAAGCCGATCCATTGACCCACTAAAAGCACTTACTAACAAAGACTACTGAAATAATGAAAGAGCAGAAAGAGCATGTGAAGTTGTGAACTAAGACAGGACGGAAAGATACCTTTTCAGGCCGTGTCTCTACTCTGAGACGGATTAAACCTAAACAAAGAACAAGTACAATGGCCAACGATGAAACGAGAACAAGAGCAGGTCTCCTGGCTACCCATGCTCCATATTTCCTGAAAGAGATTCCATAGTCGAAAAAAAATGGTCAACCACACAGACAAAAGTATAAATTAACAATTTGCGCTGCTTCAGGATTGAGCCTGAAATTGCTACAGGTAGATATATACGAACCTATAAAAGTTAGACATGTACACTTGAACCAATGACAGTCTTGCTTCACCAGAAAGTCGGCCTCCATCTCGAAGAATCTGATGACAGAAATTATAACAATAACTCTGAGACAAGCAGTTATTGACAACTTGAGCTTGCATGCACGATCACATGATTATGTAGGAAGAAAAGAGGAAAATCAGAGGATCTGAAAAGTTAATCAGCAGAAACAGCAACAGAACTACAGAAGTCTTCTATCAAATCATTTGTGCTATAATATAGCTAAAGGAGAGCAGAAGTACAATAACATATCTACAAAAGTTCGAAAGTTGGAACATACTGGCAAAGGAAGGTCTCCATCTTTTTCATCGGTTGAACGCCTACCATCACTACTCGCGGCACTAGCCAGTGGTTTTGTTCTTGAAACAGTGCTCGCTTTTTTGTTCTGATGAACAAAACCCCATCCAAGAAATACACAAACTGATACGATAAATACAACTGCTACCACAATATCACTGCATTTTGCCTACAGTCATCAAAAGAGGCTCTAGATAAACAGAGGTGCATTGATGTGATAATAGAATTACCTAAACTACAATATCCTTGTGCAGTTTGTGATATCAAATTATTGTGGTAAGTGACAAAAATTTCAAAATAATTTCACCTCCACAGAACCCATTTTAACTGAACAGGTTTTGCTCTTGCTGATGGAGGGAGCTGCTGAACTGGTGCATGTAGGAGACAAAGGACAGTCACCACAAGAGCAACTCAAAGATGTATCACTACATGAGTAAGAAGATATGTTCATGGGACTCATCCCTGAAGCTTCGGGTACAATTGAGGTGAAATTTATAGCATATGGTGAACCAGGTACATTAAGGCCAACTTGTCTACCAATAAAAGCAAACCACCCTGCACAGAACAATCTAACTATAAGAACACTAGCATTTGGGTTATTGTAAACATACAATATGTCAAACACCACCTAACAGTATCCAAACACACAGTAAAATTACTCACTAGGTTTATTTTTTTAATAGAAAAGCACCTTTAAGTTACCCCTTGGGGAAAATATTAGCTTATAGAAAAATTATCAATAGCCTTTTATCATACATTCTGCTTTAATATAAAACCCGCTGACCCTTATAGTGAAAAGAAGAAAATCTCTGGTTGCTGGATTACTCTCTTACAAGCCTATTATGTGATTTGTATATATTTCTTTTCCCATCAGAATATGGCCAATCAAGTGCTACTGTGACAGTGATGGCATATTCATCACTCATCAAACAGTTTACGAAGATCAAACCAAAGGACTGGAATAGATTTAGGACGATAACCAATGTAGAATTCAATCATTTTCTTACATGCATACAAGGGAATTGAGTCCAATGCATCGTAAAACTCCTATCATTTATTCTTTAGGAACTGCCACAAAAATGTTAGATGAATTTCTGCAATTATATTACATGCAAAGTTGTCAATGGTAGGTGCTTCTGAATACTTTAGGCTCATCCATGCAACTGAGCTAGATTCCTTCAGTCTTCATTCTCTGATTACCACTCTAATGCAGTTCCCATAGTTTTATCATAAACAACTAGAAAAACTGAAGTTCCAAAAGGCAAACAGGACTGCTTTCTCAGACTGCAATTTTTCAAGGAAGTAGGATCATTCACAGGTAAAAGGATATTATACTCATAGAATCCCTTAGCAGATCTAACCATAGAAAAAAATCACCAATGCAGTTGCGGTCGTGGTAGCGGTCGCATTATTGCAGAAGCAGCTTGTATCGGATGTATGGAACGGATCGCCGTTAACAGGGCGTGAATTTCTTCGAGAAATTCGTATATAAAGGATTTAACGTCATATTTGCAAATTTATAGCTTAAGAAGTATTTCTTCATCACAATATATGAAATAACTCATATACATCCAAACTAATATGCCCTCACTAATTTATTCTCCCTTCTTGAGTGTTTGCATATAGTTTTTCTTACTAGTTATGCTTTTTCATTCGTCAATTCTGTCAAAGAAAGGACGCAACGGAAAACAAAACACTCTAATGCAACAAGTCACTGTTACGTAACAGACGACGCGGCAAGGACACGATTTTTGTCCCTATGTTCTATAACGTGATTTCTTGGAACGCCGACTATGGCCATTACGTAACGGAACAGCTGAATTTTAGTTCTATGGATCCAACCCTTTGGCAGATGCAAGAGCAAACCAGTAGTTTAAGTCCTTTGTATGACAAATTAGTGTAAATGGATGGCAAATGGTAAAGACAAGTATGAGAAAGGTTGCAATATGTAAGTGTCTAAATTTCCCGCCTGAACAAATCGAATCATGTTTTGGGCCTTATGATGCATATAAAATTAGTTCTCCATTGTCCTCTATATAGACATCCAGCAATTTGTATAGTTTGACTGGTACTCCAGTACAATCACGACAATCTCATGTGACAGGAAAAATTGTGAAGGAGAGAGGAGAGAGGAGAGAGCAGAGAGCACTTTATCTAAACACTACAGTTTCAAGGAGTAAGAACATACCTTTAAAATCTTGAGCACCACCAGCAACAAATTCTATGGCTCGAGTATTCATAGTACCAAACTTCACATCCTTGCAAGAATTGTACAACCCTTCACCAAAAGCATCAGTTACATAAAATTCAATTGCATCCACGGTCTCACTGTTATTAACCTGAAACAGAAAAGAGATAAGCCCTCTCTCTATCAAACTTAAGCCATTGTAGAAAAAGATTTACAAATTATGCAGACTTTTTAAAGAAAACATAATACTTCATCAGTTAGACCAATTTGACGGAAGCTACAAGTTTTTTTTATCTATCAAGGTCTTTCCTTTCCCCACTCACATTCCTTATTTTTCAAAATTCACAGTTGATAAGTGAATCGGTACTAAGTTTAAGACTCTTGGTATCAGGAGCAGTGAGAACATCTATATATATAGCAAGCAAATGTTAGAAACTTTACTATAATATTCTGATTTTTTTGAAGTTTTTTAAAGGATCAAGAAAACTACCAGCGGTGTTTACCATGTCACCAGCCCTGGGATCAGAAGATTTTATAGGCCACCAGTTACAATAATTTTGTTTAAAAAAGGCTGCAGATGTCTCACCTTTTTGGTAGAAGTTACGCTGATAAATGAACTCTGGTTAGGTGAACATGACATTTCACAAAAGAAATTCAGAAAGTTCCTTAAGCACGCTGGGCAGCCAACAAGTAAGGGGACAGCCTGCAAAGATGTACACGTATTATCTAACAAGTACAAATAAGTACCCAGAGTAACGAAACAGGGGAGCAGAGATGCATCAAAGTGTAAACTTCAAACTGACAAAATCACAAGGAGTTCAGAAAAGCAAGTTGGATGGCTTGACGAGCTTAACATTGTCACATTTTCTCAATATTGTCACAATCACTTGCACTGAGTCCACCCCTTAACATCCTGACCACAAAGAAAACCTAAGGAGTACAGAAAGTATTGACATGTTGGCACATTTGGAGGGTTCATATTAGTCAGTTACAGAATCTATCATGCAGCTGCCTGCAACATCTCTAACTATTTATTTACAGGGTGCAGATATGTCTATTTACAGAGCCCAGAAAAGATGAATCCAGAATCTTCGCAGTATCTTGTTTCAGTCACCCTGTAGCTTACTTTAGATTACAAGAAGGGTTTAAGGGAATTGCACACAAGCAAGCATTTACATACAGATTACAGATAATCGGTTACATTAAATTATTCTACGAGTTTATCAAACGAGATAGATTACATTTATAAAAGTTACAAATATCTTACTTGCTGGACTTGACTTCGCAGTGTATCGAATTGTGCCTCTGTACAGCAAACATCACCAGTAATTGTGGGGCACAAGCTTTGAATCTTCGATGAAAATAGGGCATCTGGCTGTGAAGCACAGGAAAAGACTATTTACATCAGTAACACATGTAATAAGTAATAGAAATCACTTAGCTTCGTTCTTCCAATAGTTCCTATGTAACAAAATGACCCGTACACAACCCTTATAGGTCAGGGCCGTGGAATTGCATTGCTGCATATGCATGCCTGGCCTTCCCTAAGGTGAAGTAAACAAAAAGAAATAACAGGTAATGTAGTAGATACAACATGGCGCCAGTACCTTCACTGCTGGTGCACTCAAAGGACAATTTAAAATTTTGCCGTCACTTCGTGTACCACATATGTCATACATCGCACAAAACCCTGGTGCATGCCTCACCCTGACGACAAGAAAGCATCGTGTCAACCTAATGTTTTCATTGTATCAAATAGTACAGACTACAAATTATTTAGTCGTGCAAAGCAGAATCATGTATATCATTGTTACTTAGGAGTGTATACGAAGACGTCCTACCAGCACACAATATTTATGATCTAAAGAACTAAAATGACAGTGATTTAAACAATTAAGACTTCTACGATAATCCAAATAGCATCATTTTTTGTTCAGAAGCCGTCACTATACTATGAGCTGCATCACTCATTGACAAAATATAAACATCCTTTCATCTAGTGATAACAAAAACAAATGGTATGAAATAATACAGCTTAGGGAACAAAGAAGTTTTACTAGGACCACAAAAGACATGATCTCCATAATGTAGTCATCATCAGCATAGTTGAACGAACTCTAGTGTTCCACACGCATTATGCTTTACAAAATAAAACGGAACAAACTTTTACCCATTTGTGTCATTAGATGTCAAAAGAAAACGTGTATTAGATATCTTTGCTTCGGTTCTAAATGTTGGAAAGAAAACCTGCACAATCAGAATATATTAGTGTCAAATTTGGTGAACTAATCAACGTCTTTTTCCCATATCCAGAGTAGTAAAAAAAGACAAGACCAACAAAAATAAATGAAACAGTTACATAAATTTGTCTATTGGAAGTTGAGACATCAACATTAAAACACAATATAGCCACTATTTTAAGAAACAAAAAACATATTTTCCGGGGCCGAGGATGATTTGGAGAAAAAAAGAAAAAGAAAAATCAAACTTCTTCTCACTTTCTAGATTAATCCTTTTCTTCAAGAGTTTGTCCTATAAGAGACCGCCTACTTTTTAAATTAAAATTAGGAAATGTTAAATCCAATATTAAAAAGAGAATTAGCGCAATAGTGACTAGTTTAATTTCTTTCGCTGACTAATTTAATCTATTTAGTAACTAGGTTTACTTTTATATTAAAATTAAACGGACTTTTTAATAATTTTTGTTTCTTCAAAGTTCTTCCCAATTTTATTTTATTTTAGTATCGATAACAAAATTTCTCTAGTATCCCGCCGCATGACTACTCATGCCAGAAAATATATTCATTAGGAAATAAATTTTTCTTTGGTATAGAAGACTCAAAATACAATTTAAGAAAGTTTTCCTTAAAAAAAAAAAATACAATTTAAGAACGTTAAAGTAACTCGTCGTTTAAACACACAAACCCACCCCAAACAATAAAAAAGTAAAACATAAAAAGTAGAATAAATCAAAAAAGGAGAAAATTGATTGACTATCTTTATCTAGCAGAATATTTTATTTTGAAAAAGGAAATAAAATGGCCACAAAAATTCATGCTATCTTTCTTACAATTATACATGGAGGTAAAAGTGAGCTATTAGATTTGCATGTCTTCATCAATTGCACACTATGATTATGATAGACTTTAAGCACGCCCCACAGTAGCTAATAAGACCAGTCATCATCACTGTAAAACTACTTTTACGCACCATTTTCTGAGTATATTAATACTCCCTCAGTCCCTCCGCCTTCAATAAGTATATTAATAGTAAATGGTAGGAGGGTATATGTTGCATGAATGTATATCTAGTTTGTAGATTATTAACGAGATAGATAAAAGTTTTTTTCGATTGTATCAGTAGATAGACTTAAATAAGATTAAAAATTGATTGAAGAAAGAGATAGTGAACATCAAATAAATACAAAGAGAGTGTGAATGTTAAGACTTTTAGTAGAGGGAATGAGAGATGGGGATCAAATCAAATGAATCGAGTCTATAGAATTTGGTAAGTTTTTCATTTAAGAAAAATCGACAGAAATAATCCCAACTACAAAAGATCCGCTCAAAATAATTTCAACATTGGGTTAGTATGTAATAATCCAAACTATTTGTGGTACTTTCTCAAAATAATCCAAAACTTTTATTTTTCTTGCCTTCAATGATCCCTTTTGTGTTTACTAAAAAAGCCTAAAAATTTGGATTATTTTGAGAAAGTATTCATAATTAAATTGTTCTAAAATAACCCATAATAAAAATTATTTTGAACAGAGCGGTGATAGTTTAGATTATTCTTGTCAATCTTTCTTTTATTTAAGATAATAAGACTATTATACATGGACGGAGTGAGGGCCAGACAACAAAAATTCAGCTAAAATTATTGTAATTCATCCAAAAAAAAAAAAAGAAATTACAAAAAACCAGCTCCATAGTGAATACAGTCTAAAAGATGTCCACCAAATAGATAAAAACTTATCCCCTTCAAATTTTTTTTTGCAATAAGTTCAAATTTTCTAATTGAAAAGCAAAACAACTTCAATAATGAAATTAACAAAAAGCAATAGTGATTTAGTGACAAACCCCCCTACTGTGAAGTAAAAATAACCAACTTTCTAAAAGTAAAAAGTAAAAAGAAAAGAAATTAGAAACCGCACACCATAATCACAGTAATTTACCGCACCGAAAAACAAAAAAGTAAAAAGAAAGACATTATTACTAAAAATGACAATGATGACCAAAAATTATAACCGTAGCCCGTAGGTCCATAGCTCAACAATATATACTCAAAATAAAGAAAAAAGAAAATATCAACCAATTTTTTCCTATCAAAAAACGTCTTCACAATTTTCATTTTTAACGTCTTCATAATCTAAACTATTTAATTCATACACAATCCAAAATAAAAATAGTAATCAAAATTAAACGCAAAAAAATCAGCGTAATTTCAAGCATTCAATTTACCAGCAATGCAAAGCGTCAAACACTTAATTCACACACAACGCAAAAAAAAAAAAAAATCAATAAAGAGGAAATAATCTGATGACAAAAAATGAATAAAAAATTTTACCAAATATGAAAATTAGAAAGATAGAGATAATATAATATTATTAATTACCTGAAAAGAGAAAAGAATGAAGATAAATTGTAAACGAAACTTCATAGTTTAGGGATTTCTCTCAGAAAAATTTAGTACGATGAAGAGTGTGACAAGTTATCTATGAGAGGATAACAAAATTCTGAAGAGAGGAAGGAGATAGAACAAGAGGAGAAAGTCAAAACGCCATGACTGCGAACTACTTATATATAAGAGCACCTCCAATGGCAAATTTTACCCTCCCCATATGGACTCTCTCTCCTCAAATGGGGCTCCCCATGAGTGGGGTTGGTTCCCCATTTAATGAGAATGCTCAAGTTTTAGGGGAGGTGCCCAAATGAAGAAAAGGTGGTGGGGTATATAATAAATAGAT